>NW_026636565.1:0-24056 GCF_028554395.1 Pezoporus wallicus | reverse complement strand
TCCCTGATGTCTAGTTTTCTGTAGATTACGTATCAGGAGCACTCCTTCGCTTAAGTATATAGATCATTTTCTACTATGGACTGCACACTACATAGTGAAGGAATATTTTCTGTCCTGCTAAAAGACAGCTTTTGGACTGTAGTGCAGATGCTGCAGTGATAAAGAAGTGTTCCATTAGTGCTTTTGGACCTTTCTCCTCTCAAATAAAGATCTAAATCAGATATTTAGTAGGTCATCTGGGTACTTTCTAGACAATTTAGGTGGTGTGCCCTGTGATATATTAGGGTGATTTGTCCAGCCTGCTAATTAAAGTTTTAATGAGCTTATCTTCCACTATTTCCCCTGAAAGACTCCCAAACTGTCTAATGAATCTCGTAATGAACACACAAATAGAATCATAGAATCACAAACTGGTTTGTATTGGAAGGGACCTTAAAGCTCATCCAGTTCCAGCTGCCTGCCATGGACAGGGGACACTTTCCACTAGACCAGGTTACTCCAAGCCCCATTCAACCTGGCCTTGAGCACCAACAACAACAACCCCCATTAACCCCCCCAACAGCAACAACCCTCAACAACAACCCCCATTAACCCCCCCAACAACAACCCCTGACAACAACAACCCCCCATTAACCCCCCAACAAGAACAACCCCTGACAACAACAAACCCCCCATTAACCCCCAACAACAACAACCGCCTATCAACACCCCCTGACAACAACAACCCTCTATTAACTCCATAACAACCCCTGACAACAACACCCCCTGACAACAACAACCCTCTATTAACTCCATAACAACCCCTGACAACAGCCCCCCATTAACCCCCAACAACAACAACCCCTGACAACAACAACCCCCCATTAACCCCCCACCGACAACAACCCCTGACAACAACAACCCCCCATTAACCCCCCAACAAGAACAACCCCTGACAACAACAGACCCCCATTAACCCCCCCAACAACAACCACGCCCAACAACAACCCCCATTAACCCCCTCAACAACAACAACCCCCATTAACCCCCCCAACAACAACAACCCTCAACAACAACCCCCATTAACACCCCCAACAACAACCACCCCCAACAACAACCCCCATTAACCCCCCCAACAACAACCCTCAACAACAACAACCCCCATTAACCCCCCCAACAACAACAACCCCCATTAACCCCCCCAACAACAACAACCCTCAACAACAACCCCCATTAACCCCCCCAACAACAACCCCTGACAACAACAACCCCCCATTAACCCCCCAACAAGAACAACCCCCATTAACCCCCCAACAAGAACAACCCCTGACAACAACAACCTCCCATTAACCCCCCAACAAGAACAACCCCTGACAACAACAAACCCCCCATTAACCCCCAACAACAACAACCGCCTATCAACACCCCCTGACAACAACAACCCTCCATTAACTCCACAACAACCCCTGACAACAGCCCCCCATTAACCCCCCCAACAACAACCCCCATTAACCCCCAACAACAACAACCCCTGACAACAACAACCCCCCATTAACCCACCAACGACAACCCCTGACAATAACAACCCCCCATTAACCCCCCAACAAGAACAACCCCTGACAACAACAGACCCCCATTAACCCCACAACAACCCCCAACAACAATACCCCCCCGAACAATCCCCAACAAGAACAACCCCCATTACCCCCCCAACTACAACAACCCCAACAAGAACAACCCCCATTAACACCCCCACAACAACCCCCAACAAGAACAACCCCTGTTAACCCCCCAACAACCCCCAACAACATCCACCCCCCATTAACCCCCCCAACAACAACCAACCCCCATTAACACCCAACCAGAACAAACCCCATTAACCTCCCAAAAACAATCCCCCAACAAGAACAACCCCCATTAACCCCCCAACAACAACCACCCTCATTAACCCTCCCAACAACAACCCCCATTAACCGCGCAACAACAACAGCCCCCAACAACAGCAACCACCAACAGCCACCCCCCAACACCCCCACAACAACAACCCCTAACAGCCACCCCCCAGACAACCCCCAACAACAACCTCTCAACAGCCACCCCCCAGCAACCTCCAATAACCCCAAAACAACAACCACCCCCCCAAAAGCCACCCCCCGGCAACCCCCCAACAATTAGTCCTCCCCACAACAACCACCCCCAACAACAACCCCTAACAACCATGCCCCAACAACAGCAGCCCCCCAACAACCACTCCCCCAACAACAGCCATCTCTGCTAACTACCCCCAACAGCACCCTCACAACCACCCCCCCCAACAACAACCCCCTAACAGCACCAACCCCCAAAAGCCACCCCCAGCGGTCACCCCGACAGCAGCAACACCCCCCAATAACTACCCCCAACAACAGCAATCCCTCAACAACACCCCCCCAGCAACTCCCAATAACCACCCCCAACAGCCACCTCAGCAACACCCCCCAATAGCCACCCACAGCAGTCACCCCAACAGCAACAACCCCCCCAACACATCCCAGCAACACCCCTAAACAACACCCTACAGTAATCACCCCAACAACAGCCACCCCAACAACAACCCCTCCAACAATAGCCCTCAAACAACAATGCCCCCCAACAGCCCTGCCAACAGTTGCCCCCCAACATCACACCCATCACCCCCCCAATATCACCCCCAACAGTCCCTGCAACAACAACCCCTCCAGCAATAGACCCCCCAACAGCCCCCCAAACAACAGCACCCCCAACTGCTCCCCTAGAGTCACCCCAACAACAACCGCTCCCCCAAAGAGCCTCATCCCCAGGAACAAGTTGCCCCCCCATCCAACCATTGAGATGCCCCCACTCCCCAACAACCCCCCCCACATCACTGGGTGCCCCCCACCCAACCCCTCCCTAAACACTGGGTCCCTCCCCACCTTCACAAACATTGGGGTGACCCCATCCACCCCCCCCCCAGCAGCCCTGGGATGTCCTCCCCCCCCCCCCCCATACAAACCATCCTTCCCCCCAATAACTGGGTGCCCTGGTCACTCAGTGGGGGGAAGAGAGCTGGGTTTGGGGGTGCCCCCCTCCCCCCCATTACCCCCCCCCCCCCCCCCCAGGCTGACGGCTGAGGAATGCGCTGAGTTCCAGCGCCAGCGGCGGGAGCAGGAGGCGGCCACGGCCCAGGAGGAGGAGGAGGGAGCAAAGAAGAAGTGACCCCCCCCCGACACCACCCCCCCCACCTCTGACACCCCCCCCCCCCACAGGGTCGGGGTTCCCCCCAATAAACGTTTGTTTATCTGATTTTGGGTCTCTTTTATGGGGGGGGAGGATGAGGAGGGTCCTTTTGGGGGGAAGGGGAGGATGAGGAGGGTCCCTTTGGGGGGGGGGGGGGGGGAGGATGAGGAGGGTCCTTTTGGGGGGGAGGATGAGGAGGGTCCCTTTTGGGGGGGAGGATGAGGAGGGTCCCTATGGGAGGGGGAGGATGAGGAGGGTCCCTTTGGGAGGGGGGAAGGATGGGGGGGGTCCCTTTGGGGGGGGGGAGGATGAGGAGGGTCCCTTTGGGGGGAGGAGGATGAGGAAGGGTCCCTTTGGGGGGAGGGGAGGATGAGGAGGGTCCTTTTGTGGGGGAGGATGAGGAGGGTCCCTTTGAGGGGGGGGAGGATGAGGAGGGTTCCTATGGGAGGGGGGAGGATGAGGAGGGTCCCTATGGGGGCGGGAGGATGAGGAGGGTCCCTTGGGGGAGAGGATGAAGAGGGTCCCTTTTGGGGGGGAGGATGTGGCATCTTCATTTTCAGCCCCTTCATCCACCATCCTCATCCTCCTCCATCTTCACCCGCCCCTTCTTCCCCATCTTCATCCTCATACTTCCCCAGCCCCCTCTTCCTCCTTCATCTTCACTGTCCTTCATCCCTCCTCATCCTCACCCCCCCTTTCCCATCTTTTCCCTCCTTCATCTTCATCTTGTTGTCCCTCCTCATCCTGCTCTCCTTCATCCCCACCTCATATTCCTTCATCCCTCCTCATCCTCACCCCCCCCTTCTCCATCCTCCTCCTCTCCCCATCCTCCTCCATCTTCGCCCTCCTTCCTCCCCATCCTCTTCCTCTTTCATCCCTCCTCATCCTCCCCTTCCTTCACCCCATCTTCATCTTCCTCTGCCCCTCGTCATCCTCAGTCCCAACCTTCTATTTACAGCTTCATCCTCCTTCATCTTCATCCTCATCTTCACTCCCCATCATCTTCATCATCTTCATCCTCTTTTCTCCCTCCTCATCCTCATCCCCCCCTTCCTCCTCATCCTCTTTCACCCCATCTTCATCTTCCTCTGTCCCTCCTCATCCTCAGTCCCATCCTTCCATTTACAGCTTCATCCTCCACCTTCATCCTCATCTTCACCCCCCTTCACCTTCATCCTCCTCCATCTTCATCCTCATTTTCACCCCCAATCCTCTCCATCTTCACCCCCTTTCATCTTCATCATCTTCATCCTTTCTCCCTCCTCATCCTCATCCATCTTCATCCCCCCTTCCCCATCCTCCTTCATCCCATCTTCATCTTCCTCTCTCCCTCCTCATCCTCAGCCCCATCCCTCCTCTTACAGCTTCATCCTCCTTCATCTTCCTCCTCATCTTCACCCCCCCCATCTCCACCCTCTCCTCCATCTTCATCCTCATTTTCATCCCCAATCCTCTCCATCTTCATCCTCCCTCCTCTTCTTCAGCCCCCCTTCATCATCATCATCATCATCTCCATCCTTTCCTCCCTCCTCATCCTCACCCATCTTCATCCCCCCTCTCTCCCTTCATCCTCCCGCATCCCCCCGTTTCCATCCTCCCCCCCCCGCCACCGTTACCACGGAAACCGGCGGCCGGGGTCCGGGATTTGGGGGGGGGGGGGGGGGCCGCGGCCAGACCCCCCCCCCCTCCCCCCCTTCTCCCGCGGGGGATCCCCTGTGCCCGCTCCCCCCCCTCCCCCCGCAGGGATCCCCGGGCTCCGCTCCCTCCCCCCGCCCCCCCCGCCCCGCCCCCTCGCTATTTTTAGCCGCCGGCGCCTATTTTTAGCGCAGCGGCTTCAGCGCCCAAATTTGGCAGCGGCGGAGCCCGGAGGGGGGGGGGAGGGGAACCGCGGCGGGGGCGGAGCCAGCGATGGGGGGGGGGGGGGGGCCGCGGAGCGGGGGGAGGGGGGGACAGGGGGGATCCCGGAGGGCGGGGGGAGGGGATGGGGGGGGGGGGGCGGTAACCCTGGAGCCCCCCCCTTGGGTGCTGGGGGCCCTCCGGCCCCACTGATACGCGGCCCAAAGCTCCCCCCCCCCCCCAGTGATGCTTCTACGCACCCCCCCCATTGAGCCCCGCTGAGTCCCCATTGATCCCATTGAGCTCCCGTGGAGCTCTCATTGACCCCCATTGAGCCCTGTTGAGCCCCATTGAGTCCCCATTGATCCCACTGACCCCCCTTGAGTTCCCATGGACCCCCATTGAGCCCTGCCGAGCCCTGTTGAGCCCCATTGATCTCCCATTGAGCCCCATGGACCTCCATTGAGCCCCACGGACCTCCATTGAGCCCCACGGAGCCCCACTGAGACCTGCTGAGCCCCATTGAGTCCGGATTTATCCCACTTAGCCCCCTTGAGCTCCCATTGAGCCCCACGGAGCTCCGTTGAGCCCCATTGATCTCCCATTGACCCCCGTTGAGCCCCATTGAGTCCCCATTGATCCTGGTGAGCCTTGTTGAGCCCCCGTTGATCCCATTGAGCCCCACTGAGCCCCACTGAGCTCCCATTGACCCCCATTGAGCCCCATTGAGCTCCCACTGCCTCCCCCACCCCTCCCATCACCCATCCTCTCATCCCTCCTCCCCTGACCCACCATTGAGCTGTCTGTCCAGCCCCTGTTCCCCTTCCCCCCATTGCCCCCCTCTGCCCCCCCCCTTGACCTCCTCTGCCCCCCATTGACTCTCCCTCCACCCTTTGAGCCCTTCCAGCCCCACAGAGGCCCCTCCCTTGACTCCCCTGTGGACCCTCCATCAACGACTCCATCATTTGACCCTCTCCCTCCCCGCACTGGGTTCTCCATCCCCCCGCTGACCCTCTCCAGCCTCCTGTTGACTTTCTCCATACCCCGTTGATAACCCATCCCCCACTGACCACCTCCATCCCCCCATTGATCATCTTCATCCCCTTTTGACCCTCTTCATCACCCCGTTGACCCTCTTCATCTCCCCGTTGACCCTCCATTGTCCTGTTCGCCCTCCCATTGACCATCTCCCTCCCCATTGACCATCTCCCTCCCCCATTGACCATCTCTATCCCCCATTGACCATCTTCATCCCCAATTGACCCTCCATCCCCCTGTTGACCCTCACATTGACCACCTCCATCCCCATTGACCATGTCCATCCCCCCATTGACCATCTTCATCCCCTTATTGACCATCTCCATCCCCCCATTGACCATCTTCATCCCCTCATTGACCATCTCCATCCCCCCATTGACCATCTTCATCCCCTCATTGACCATCTCCATCCCCTCATTGACCATCTACCTCTCCCATTGACCCTCCATTCTCCTGTTGACCACCCATCCCACTGTCAACTCTCTCCCTCCCCCATTGACTCCATCGCTCCCTCCCTCTCTCCCTTGAGCCCTTCCAACCCCTTATTGCCCCCCAGTCTCCCCATTGACCCCTCCACCCATCCCTCCTTCCCCCCATTGATCCCCCATTGGCTCCCCCACCCTTCCATTGACCCCCCCCATCCAACCCTC
The DNA here is from genome assembly GCF_028554395.1 of Pezoporus wallicus. Taxonomy (NCBI): domain Eukaryota; kingdom Metazoa; phylum Chordata; class Aves; order Psittaciformes; family Psittacidae; genus Pezoporus; species Pezoporus wallicus. The sequence continues at coordinate 17,316 of NW_026636565.1, read as the reverse complement.
CCTTCCCTTCATCCCCCCCTCCCCATTGCCCCCTTTCTACCTTCCCTTGACTGCCCCCCCCCTATTCCCCCCTTGCACCGTTCCCCCCGGGGGGGGGGGCGTTTCCCGCGCCCCTCCCCTCCCCTCGCCCCGCCCCTCAGCGCGCGCCATCTCCTATTTCGGTGCGAAGCCGCCGCGCGCCGCCCCCCTCCCCCTTCACCCCCCCCGCGCCCCGCGCCGCGCGCGCGTCGACGTCAGCACTGACGCGTCCGCCGCCCCCCCCCCCCCCCCCCCCCCCCGTTGCGGGGGGGGGGGGGGGGGGGGGGGGGGGGGGGGGGGGGGGGTGGGGGGTGACGCGGCGGTGACGTCGTCCCGCGAGGTCCATATAAGGGGCGTTCGCGCGGCGGCGCGGCGCGAGGATGCTCCGCTCCACCAAAGGCGCCTCCAAGGCGCGGCGGGACCAGATCAACGCCGAGATCCGCGCCCTGCGGGACCTCCTGCCGCTGCCCGACGGCGACCGCCCGCGCCTCTCCTACCTGCACGTCATGGCCCTCGCCTGCATCTACACCCGCAAGGGAGCCTGCCTCCGGCCCGGTGCGTGCGCGGGGAGAGCGGAGGGAGGGAGAGGTAGGGCTGGGATGGGCACGGGGAGAGGGGATCGGGATGGGGATGGCACCGGGAAGGGAGCAGGGAACGGGAAGGGAGCGGGCACCGGGATGGGATCGGGCACCGGGATGGGATCGAGCACTGGGATGGCACCGGGATGGGATCGGGCACCGGGATGGGATCGGGCACCGGGATGGGATCGAGCACTGGGATGGCACCGGGATGGGATCGAGCACTGGGATGGCACCGGGATGGGATCGGGCACCGGGATGGGATCGGGCACTGGGAAGGCATCGGGCACCGGGATGGGATCGGGCACCGGGATGGCATCGGGCACTGGGAAGGCATCGGGCACCGGGATGGGATCGGGCACCGGGATGGGATCGGGCACTGGGAAGGGACTGGGCACCGGGATAGGATCAGGCATCAGGATAGGACCGGGGTCTGGCACGGGGATGGGAATGAGCACCGGGATGGAAGCAGACATAGGCACAGAACAGGGAAACAGCACTGGGATGGGACTGGGCATTGGAACACAGATAGGAGTGGGGAGCAGCACGGGATGGGAGCCGGCATTAGGAAGGGGACTGGAACTGCTCTGGGGAGCACGGGAGCGGGATGGAGCCGGGTGAGGACCAGGCTGGAGGTGGGCTAGGAGCCAGCAGTGGCACCGGGAACAGGGACCCAGCACCGGGCTGGAGCATGGAGACGGCGGAGGGATGGGGACAGGAGCGGGGAGAGGAGCAGGCACCAGCGTGGGGTGGGACGGGGACCGGGGAGCACCGGGGATAACGGGGACCGGAGCAGGCTGGGGGGGTTCAGCACCGCGGATAGCGCCGGGTGCGTTCAGCACCGCGGACAGCGGCAGCGGGCGGGGGCTGCGTTCAGCACCGCGGACAGCGGCGGGGAACGGGGCGGGCGGGATCGAGATCGAGATCGGGGCTGGGACCGAGACCGGGAGCAGGGACGGGGACACCGGGACACGGAGAGATACCGGGACCAGGGATCGAGGATCGGGGCTGGGATCGGGGCACCGGGATAGGGACCGAGACTGGGAACTGGAACCTGGGATCAGGGCTGGGACAGGGACCGGGAGACCAGGACAGGGACTGATACTGGGGATCAGGACTGGGACTGGGGGACCGGGATAGGGACCGAGATCGGGATCGGGACCCGGGATCAGCGCGGGGACAGCAGCCAGGGAGCAGGGTGTGATGGAGCTGGGACCAGAACCGGGATCAGGGATTGGAACAGGAGGGATGAGGACAGGGACCAGGTCTGGAACTGGGTCAGGAACCGGGACAAGGGCCAGGATTAGGGACCAGAGCTGGGTCTGGAGGAAGGGACAGGGACAAAGGATGGCGACAGGGACGAGTGATGGGGACAGGGAATCCCATGGCTCTACATAGGCAAGGCTGTGGGTGCCACCGGTAACTCCATGGGGGCCACATGGGTGCAGTGGGACCGTGCGGGCAAGGCGCTGGGTGCTGGGTGGGTGCTGACGGGCATCCCCTTTGCAGGACCGACACGGGGGGCACCCATGGAGCTGCTGGGGGGGCCGGAGCTGGCTGACCTGGTGGCATCACTGCCCGGGTTCCTGTTGGCTGTCACCCGCGAGGGGAAGCTGGTTGGTGTCACCGACAACGTCGCACAGCACCTGGGGCACTCAATGGTGAGCACCCGCAGGCAGAACGGGTCTGGGTGTTGGGTGCCTGGTGCTGGGTGCTGGGTGCTGGGTGCTTGCTGCTGGGTGCTTACGCTCCCACTCCCCCTGCAGGTGGACCTGGTGGCTCAGGGTGACAGCATCTACGACCTGTTGGACCCGGCCGATCACCCCCTGGTGCGACATCAGCTCACCCAGGCTGGGCCCCCCCAGGCAGGTGGGTGGGGCCTCCGAGGGGGGAGGAGCTTGGAGGAGGGGCCTGAGTGGGTGTGGGCACAGGGAGGGAGGGGTGGAAGGATGGAGGGAGGGAAGAAGGGAAGGAAGGGTGAAAGAAGAGAGGAAAGGATGGGAGGGTGGAAGGGCAGGGGGACAGAGAGATGGATGGAAGGATGAAGAAATGGAGGGAGGAAGGAAGGAATGGAGAATGGATGAAGAGAGGGAGGGATGGAAGAGAGGAGAGAAGGATGGATGGATGGAGGGAGGGAGGGATGATGAATGGGTGATGGAGGGATGGATGGAGGGAGGGATGGATGGAGGGATGCATGATGGAGGGTTGGATGGAGGGATGATGGATGATGGAGGGATGGATGGATGGAGGGAGGGATGGATGCATGGATGATGGAGGGATGGGTGCTGGATGATGGATGGAGGGATGCTGGATGCTGGATGATGAACGGATGAGGGATGGATGGAGGGATGGATGAGTGATGAACAGCGGGGTGGAGGATGCATGGAGGGACGTGCAGAGCTCCGGAGGTCTAACCCAGGACCCCTTTTCCCTAGAGCGCCTCTTCCGCTGCCGCTTCACCACCTCGCGGGCCTCGCGCCGCCCCAGCGCCGGACGGAAGCTGGTGCTGCTGCGGGGCCGCTTCCAGGCCCCCCCCGGCCCCCCCGGCTCCTCCCCAGGGCTCTTTGTCGCCTTCTGCGCCCCCCTGGACCCCCCGCCCTGGCCCTGCCCCGACTGCCTCCTGCTGCCGGCGTTCCAGAGCCGCCACGCTCGCGACCTCGCGCTGCTCGATGTCTCCGACAGGTCAGGACCTGACCCCCAAAGGGGGATCCGGGTGTCCTGGGAGGGTCCCAGCCATGGCGGGCACTGGACCCAGGCCTCTTGTCCCACAGTGTCCTGATCCACCTGGGCTATGGGCGTGGGGAGCTCCTGGGTCGCTCCTGGTACCGGCTCCTGCACCCCGAGGACCTCGGCCATGTTGCGCGCCAGCACCTCCGCCTGGGTAAGTGCCCCCTTGGTGTCCCTTGGGCTTGCCCTGTCCCCCCCTTTAAGCTGTTCCTTGGGTTTCTGGGGCCTTCCTGTCCCGTGGGTGTCCCCAAGGGTGTCACCCATCACCCTGGGTGTCCCCTGGGTCCCAATGTCCCCAAGGGTATCACCCATCACCCTGGGTGTTCCCTGGGTCCCAATGTCCCCAAGGGTATCACCCATCACCCTGGGTGTTCCCTGGGTCCCAATGTCCCCAAGGGTGTCACCCATCACCTTGGGTGTCCCCTGGGTCCCAATGTCCCCAAGGGTATCACCCATCACCCTGGGTGTCCCCTGGGTCCCAATGTCCCCAAGGGTGTCACCCATCACCCTGGGTGTCCCCTGGGTCCCAATGTCCCCAAGGGTGTCACCCATCATCTTGGGTGTCTCCTGAGTCCCCTGCTGTCACTTTGCCCCCCATCATGTCCTTGGTGTCTCCCACATCCCCTGGGGCCACCTTGCCTCCTCTCCGGGTGGCCCCCATGTCCCTGTTGTCCCCTGTCCCCATTGACATCCCCATGTCCCCAACCCCCTGAATCCACCTCATTGATGTCCCCAACCCCGTCCCCGTGTCCCCGCTGATGTCCCTGTGCGTGTCCCCACAGCAGGAGCAGGGCCAGAGGCACGGGGGGAGCTGGTGACACGGCTGCAGCGCAAGGATGGCCTGGGCTGGACGTGGGTCTATGCCCGGCTGCGTCCCGAGGGCCCGGCTCTGCTCGCCCACAACTTCATCATCAGGTGAGTGGTCCCAGCTCCAGGGGTCCCATCACCCCCCACCCCACAGAGCACCCATGGGGCTGGGCACCCTCCATTCCCCTGGGGGCCCCAGGTTCACCCCAGACCCCCCCTGTGTCTCCCACAGTGAGGCTGAAGCCTGGTGCCTGCGGCAGCAGTTGGCAGCTGAGGCCCCCCCGGACCCTCCTGAGCCCTTTGGCCCCAGCCTTGAGTTCCCTGGGGCCAGCATTGGAGCTGGTGGGGACCTTGGTGTCGGCGCTGGCCCCGGTGTTGGCCTCGGTGTTGGTGCTGGTGTTGGATCCGGTGTTGACCTCGGTGTTGGAGCTGGGCTTGGAGACGACGTTGGAGTTAACGTTGGCGTCAGCCTCGGCCTTGGCGTCAATGTTGGATGTGGCCTTGGAGCTGATGTTGGACATGGCCTTGGAGCTGGCTTGGGAGCCAACGTTGACCCTGGTCTTGGAGCTGGTGTTGGACCTGGTCTCGATGCCACCATGGGACCTGGTCTTGGAGCCGCCATTGGACATGGTCTTGGAGGCAACGTTGGAGCCAACATTGACCCCGGTCTTGGAGCTGGTGTCGGAGTGAATGTTGGACACGGCCTCAGAGACAGCATTGGACAAGCTCTTGGCTCTGATGTCGGTGCTGGAGTTGGCATCGGCGTCGGAGCCGGCATCAGAGTCGACGTTGGCCTCGGCGTGGCAGCCGGCCCCAGCCCCGATGTTGGCTCCAACCTTGGGGCAGATATTGGAGCTGCTCTCGGAGCTGGAGCCGGAGATGATGTTGGAGCTGGTCTCCAAGCCAATGGTGGAGCTGGCGTTGGCTCCAGTCTTGGAGCCGGTGTTGCGCTCAGTGTCGGGGCCAACATCGGGCCTGGCCTTGGTGGTGGTGTCAGAGCCAGCGTTGGGCTTGGCATTGGGGCTCTTGGCCCTGCTCTTCCATCTGATGTCGGTGCTGGTGTTGGACTCACCGTTGGAGCCAGCGTTGGAACCAATGTAGGTGGTGGAGTCAGCGCTGGAGTTGGACTTGGTCTTGGAGCCAATATTGGAGCCAACGCTGGCTCCAGTCTTGGATCCACTGTTGGACTTGGACTTGGAGCTGCTCTAGGAGCCAGTGTTGGCTCCACTCTTCCATCTGGTGTGGGACCTGGCGTTGGCCTTGCCGTTGGAGCTGCTGTTGGAGCCAATGTTAGCTCTGGTCTTGGATCCAGTGTTGGACTTGCTGTTGGAGCCGGTGTTGGAGCCAATGTCGGTGCTGCTCTTGGATCCGATATTGACATTGGCATTGGACTTGGTGTTGGAGCCAACGTTGGCACTGCTCTTGCATCGGATATTGGATCTGGTGTTGGACTTGGCATTGGAGCTGCTGTTGGAGCCAACATTGGTGCCGGCGTTGGCTCCACTCTTGGATCTGGTGTTGGACTTGGCCTTGGAGCCAATGTTGGTTCCAGCATCGGCTCCGCTCCTGGATCTGATGTTGGTGCCAGTGTTGGACTCACAGTTGGAGCTGGCGTTGGAGCCACCGGTGGCTCCGGTCTTGGATCTGCCCTTGGATTTGCCGTTGGAGCTGCACTGGGAGCCAACGTCTGCTCCGGGCTTGGACCTGACGTTGGTGCCAGTGTTGGACTCAGCCTTGGAGCCAACATTGACTCTGCTCTTGGAACCAGCGTTGACACTGGCATTGGACTCGGTGCTGGAGCCAGTATTGGACCTGCCATTGGATCCGGTGTCGGACTTGGTGCTGGAGCTGCCATAGGAGCCACCGCTGGCTCCGCTCGTGGATCCTCCATCGGCCTTGGCCTTGGGGCCAGCGTTGACCCCGCTCTTGGACCTGGCATTGGCCTTGGAGCCGCCATTGGAGCCAACATCGGCACCGGCCTCGGCCTTGGCCCCAGCCTGGCCGTGGGCGCCCGCCTTGCACCAGGCCTGGGGGTCCCCGAGACCCCGGGGGGGGGCACCGAGACCTGGACCCCCCCCTACACCCCCCGGCAAGCGCCACCCTTCGCCTTCGGCCCCCCGGAACCACCGGAGGCTGCACCTGAGAAGCTGCCGCCGAGTCCTGAGAGCCCCGGGGGGGGCCCGGGGGGGGACCCCGGCTCCCTCCTCACCCCCGAGACGTCCCCCCCACCACCGCCCCCCCCGGCCGCCCCCCCTGGCCCCGTCCTGCGCCGCCTGCTCCAGGGCCTGGCCGCTGCCGCTGGCGTCAGCCGTGGGGGGACCCGGCACCCAGGGGGCCCCCCCGGCCCCCGACCCCCCCCACCCCGGTCGCCCCGCGACCCCTTCGCTGAGTTGTATCAACTCCCCCAGAGCCGGCTCCAGGACGCCTTCCGCCAAGGTAAGGGGGGGGTCAGGATGGGGGGCACCTATGGGGGGGGGGGGGGGGCAGCCTGGAGCTCATCTTTGGGGAGGCCCCAGTGGGGTTTGGGGGGTGAAGATGGGGTCCGAGGTGCATGGTCCAGAGCGGTGGGGAGGGTGGGGGGGATGCTCCAGGGTCCCTTGGGGAGGTTGAGGGGGTGACGACCCCAAAAGTTGGGTCCCTCAATGGGGGGGGGGGTGTGCATGAGCCCAGACCCTGGGTTCCATTTGGGGGGGGGGCTCAATGCCTGGGTCCCTTGGGGGGGTCCAGGGTGTTATGGGGGTACAGGGAGCTATGGGGGGGTCTCTGACATCCTGTTCCCCCCCCCCCCACAGCCGGAAGCCAGCGCGCCCCGTCGTTCTGAACTAAGTCTGTGACGCGACTTGCCCCCAGTATGGCATATTGTCATTGTCACCCCGGCCCGGAGCCACCGTCCCCCCGGCCCCGGCCGCCCCCCCCGCCCCCCGCCGCCCCCCCCCGGGGCCTTTCGTGCTAATTTAACTCGTAACGAGTCTCTAAGGTAATTGGGGGGGGGGGGGTGGCCCCCCCCCCCCCCCCCCCCCCCAGCCTGGACGCCTGGGTCCCATGTCCCCATGTCCCCGTCCCCAGCCCCACTGCGGGACCGGTCCCCAAATCTTGTCAGTGGGTGGCTTGGACCCACCTGTAGGAGCCTGTGCCCCCCCCCCCCCATCCCCAATGTCCCTGTCCCTTGTCACCCACCCCGTCCCTGTCCTTGTCATCCCCCCATCCCCACCTTGGGGTCTGCGTTTTTGGCAGAGTACCCCCAAAAGTGTGTGCTCCCCCCCCCCCCATGGGTGTCATCCCCAATGTCCCCAACCCAAGGGACCGAGGCACGATGTGGCTTGATGTCCCCAGTGTCCCCGACCCGAGTGATGGAGACCTCGTGGCTCAGTGTCCCGATGTCCCCAACGTTCCCAACTCAAGGGGCTGAGGCACAATGTGGCTCGATGTCCCCAGTGTCCCCAACCCAAGGCATGGAGACACACCATGACCCAGTGTCCCCAGTGTCCCCAACCTGGGGGACGTGGGCACCCGCTGCCCCAAGCCATTGGGCTGGGAGAGATCATGGCTCGATGTCCCCCATGTCCCAAAGTCCCCCAAGGGACTGTGAGATGTCCCCAGTTTGAGGGACTGAGACACATCGTGGCTCAGTGTCCCCAATGGCCCCCACATCCCCAGTGCCCCTGACATCCCCAGTGTCCCCACTGTCCCCCACATCCTCGATGTCCCCAACGTCCCCCACCCAAGACATCGAGATACGTCGCAGCGCGATGTCACCGAGCCCGAGGGACTGAGACTCGTCACAACTCGACGTCCCCAACGTCCCTGAGGGACACGGGCACCTCATCACCGCTGTGACCCAAGGGACCGGTGTCCCCCCAGCGTCCCCAAAGGATGCGGACACCACCAAAAGGACTGAGACTGTCGCACCTCATTGTCGCCTCAAGCTGGAGAGACCGAGACACCTTGTGGCTTGATGTCCCCAGTGTCCCCAAGGGACGCGGGACCTTGTTGTCACCCTGGAGCAATGGACTGAGACACATCGTGGTCTGATGTCCCCAATGTCCCCAACCCCAAGGACTGAGATCCGTCGTAGCCCAATGTCCCCCACGTCTCCGATGTCCCCGAAGGATGTGGGGCATCGTCATCACCTTGACTCAAGGGACTGAGACCCCGATGTCCCCAACGTCCCCACCGCGAGGGACTGGCTCCCATTGTCCCCCCAACATCCCCTGGAGGCCCCGTGGCCCTGACACCCCCTTGGAAATAAAGCGGCCTCCGTGTCCCTGTGCCCGTGGCAGCTTCTTTATAGGGACAAAGGCGTCTGGGGGGGGACCCATGGGCTTGGGGGGGACCCAGGGATTGGGGGGGGGGGGGGATCCATGGATTTGGGAGGTCCCAGGGGCTTTGGGGGGGGACCCAGGGGTGTGGGAGGGACCCAGACATTGGGGGTGACCCCTGTGCTTGGGGGTACCCCGTGATGGGGGGGGGGGGGGACCGAGGGTCGGGACGGTCCCAGCGCTGCGGAGCCACGGCGGGACCCGGGCAGCGCACAGGCCACGCCCCCATCCGTGTTAACCCCGCCCATCTGTCGTCTTGACCACGCCCCCCTCTGGCACGTTCAGGCTCCGCCCCGCGCATGCGCGGTTCCTGCGGCGACGCGGTGCGGTGAGGTCGCGGGTCCCGGTTCCCCTCGGTCCCATCCCGGTCCTTTCCTTGCGATGGTCTCGGGATAACCCCATACTGGTCCCAGTAACCCCTTACCGGGCCCAGCACCCCCGTACTGGTCCCGGTAACCCCTTACCGGTCCTAGCACCCCCGTACTGGTCCCGGTAACCCCTTACCGGTCCTAGCATTCCCATACTGGTCCCAGTGATCCCATATTGGTCCTATCACCCCCATACTGGTCCCGGTAACCCCGTACTGGTCCCAGTGATCCCATACTGGTCCCAGTAACCCCCTTACTGGTCCTGGCACCCCCATACTGGTCCCAGTAACCCCCGTACTGGTCCTAGCACCCCCATACTGGTCCCAGTGATCTTATATTGGTCCTATCACCCCCATACTGGTCCCAGTAACCCCCGTACTGGTCCCGGCACCCCCATACTGGTCCCAGTGATCCCATAGTGCTCCCAGCATGCCGTACTGGTCCATGCTCCGCACTGATCCCGGCGCCCCCCCCCCGGACTGGTCCCATTGACCTCGTCCAGACCCCAGTGCTCCCCAGCAGCGCACCAGTAACACCCAGCATCCCCCAGTCCCAGTGCCCCCCCCCCCCCAGTGCCTTCCCAGTATCCCCAGTTTGGGGGGGGGGGGGGGGGGCCGCACGCTATGGGTCGAGGGCGGCTCTTGGGGGGCTGCGCTTGGCTGCTGGGGGGGCTGGCGCTGCTGCAGACCCTTTACCTGCGAGCGCTGCCCCCCCCCGCACCCCCCCGCCGGCCCCCCCATAAACCGCTGCCTCCCCCCCCCAGGGGGGTTCTGGATGCTTCCGGAACCTTCCGGTTGTATCGGGACGTGTTGGGGGGCCCCCCCCCACATTGGGCTCCCCCCCCCGACTTGGTCCTGGCCACGCACGGGACCCCCGGGCGGGCGGCGGCGGCGCTGGGGGGGGCGCTGGAAGGGGGCATTTGGGGGGGGCCCCTCTCGGTCGCGGTCTTTGGGGTCCCCCGGGCGGGGCTGGGGCAGCTCCTGCGGGCAATGGGGGGGCCGTGCCGGGGGCTTCGGGGGCGCCTGCGGCTCCACGTGGTGCTGGGGGCGGCCGAGCCCCCCCCCATCGTGACCCCCCCTTTCCCCCGAGCCCCCGGGGGGTGCAGGGGGGCTCTGGGGCGCGTGGCGGCCGCGGACCCCCCCAGTTACACTTTGGGGGTGCCGTACCCCGGGAACCTACTGCGGAACCTGGCCTGGGCTGGGGCGGCCACGGGGGGGGGCTATGGGGGGGGAAATGGGGGTCCCGGCCCCCCCGGCCCTATGGGGAGCCGCTTTGTGCTGCTGCTGGATGCGGATGTGGTACCCAGCCGGGGGCTGCGGGAGGGGTTCCTGAGGGCGCTGCGAGGGGAGGGACCCCCATTGTGGGGAGATGGGGGGGGCTCCCCGTTATTGCAGGCATCTGATGGCCTCAAAGGGGTCACCAACGCCCTGGACCCCCCCCATGGTTTTGGGGTCCCCAGTGAGCATCAGGGGCTCAACGCCCTCGGGGTCCCCAATAGGGTGGGGAGCACCAAGGATGTCCTGGGGGTCCCCAGTGTCTTGGAGGTCCCCAATGTCCCAAGGGACCCCAACATCCTAAAGGACCCCAATGTCCCAAAGGACCCCAATGTCCTAAGGGACCCCAATGCCTTGGAGGTCCCCAGCATCCTAAAGGACCCCAATGTCCCAGAGGACCCCAGCATCCTAAGGGACCCCAATGTCCTAAAGCACCCCAATGCCTTAGAGGTCCCAAGCATCCTAAAGGACCCCAATGGCCCAAAGGACCCCAACATCCTAAAGGACCCCAACGTCCCAGAGGACCCCAAAGCCTTGGAGGTCCCCAGCATCCTAAGGGACCCCGATATCCCAGAGGACCCCAATGCCCCAGGTCCCACGCAGCCGCCCTGGACCCATGTGGTGTTCGTGCTCCCAGCCTTCGAGGTGCGTTTGGGGACCCCGGTGCCGGGTACGAAGGCAGAGCTGCGGCGGCTGTGGGGCACGGGGGATGCTCGGCCCTTCTATGGGGCGCTGTGCCCCCGGTGCCAGGCACCCACGGACTATGGGCGCTGGTGGGCGCTGCCACCCGCCCCACACCTGCGAGTGGCCTATGAAGCCCCATGGCGTGACCCCTGGGAACCCTTTTATGTGGGGCCGGCCCACAGCGTCCCCCCCTTCGATGAGCGCTTCCTGCAGTACGGCTTCAACCGCATCAGTCAGGTGATGGAGGGTGCTCGGGGGGCCCTGGGGTGCCCATGGGGGCTGTGGGTGCTGTAGGGTGGCCATGGGGACCATAGGGTGGCCATGGGGACTGTGCGTGCTGTGGGGTGGCCATAGGAGCTGTGGGTGCTGTGGGGTGGCCATGGGGACCGTAGGGTGGCCATGGGGACTGTGCGTGCTGTGGGGTGGCCATGGGGACTGTGGGTGCTGTGGGGTGGCCATGGGGACCATAGGGTGGTCTTGGGGACCATAGGGTGGCCATGGGGGCTGTGGGTGGTGTGGTGTGGCCATGGGGACCATAGGGTGGCCATGTGTGCTGTGGGGTGGCTATGGGGACCGTAGGGTGACGATGGGGGCTGTGGGTGCTGTGGGGTGGCTATGGGGACCATAGGGTGGCCATGGGGGGCTGTGGATGCTGTGGGGTGGTCAAGGGGCTATGGGTGCTCTTAGGGGGACTGTGGGTGCTATAAGGCATCAATGGGTGGTGGGAGGTCTGTGGGTGTTATAGAGGATCTATGGGTGCTGTGGGGTCTCTGGGTGGTGTGTGTGGGGGCTGGGTTGTCTATGGGGGATGTGGGTGCTGTGGGGTGGCCATGGGGACCATAGGGTGGCCATGGGGACTGTGGGTGCTGTGGGGTGGTCAAAGGGCTATGGGTGCTCTTAGGGGGACAGTGGGTGCTATAAGGCATCAGTGGGTCCTGGGAGGTCTGTGGGTGCTATAGAGGATCTACGGGTGCTATGGGGTCTCTGGGTGGTGTGGTGGGTCTCTGAGTGCTGTAGAAGATGTATGGGTGCTATAGAGGGTCTGTGGGTGCTATGGGGGTCTGTGGGTGCTGTGGGGGTCTCTGGGTGCTATAGGGGAGCGATGGGTGCTGTAGGGGTCTCTGGGTGCTATTGGGGTCTATAGGTGCTATAGAGGAGCTATGGCTGCTGTAGGGGTCTGTGGGTGCTATAGAGGGTCTGTGGGTGCTATAGGGGAGCTATGGGTGCTATAGGGGTCTCTGGGTGCTACGGGGGTCTATGGGTGCTATAGAGGGTCTGTGGGTGCTGTCAGGGAGCTGTGGGTGCTATAGGGGTCTTTGGGTGCTATAGAGATGTGTGGGTGCTATAGGGGTGCTCTGGGTGCTATAGGTGTCTGTGGGTTCTATAGCGTGTCTGTGGGTGCTATAGGGGTCTCTAGGTGCTATTGGGGTCTATGTGTGCTATAGAGGAGCTGTGGCTGCTATAGGGGTCTCTGGGTGCTATAGGGGAGCTATGGGTGCTGTAGGGGTCTCTGGGTGCTATAGGGGTCTCTGGGTGCTATAGGGGTCTCTAGGTGCTATTGGGGTCTATGTGTGCTATAGAGGAGCTGTGGCTGCTGTAGGGGTCTGTGGGTGCTATAGAGGGTCTGTAGGTGCTATAGGGGAGCTATGGGTGCTATAGGGGTCTCTGGGTGCTACGGGGTCTATGGGTGCTATAGAGGGTCTCTGGGTGCTATAGGGGAGCTATGGGTGCTGTAGGGGTCTCTGGGTGCTATAGAGGTCTCTGGGTGCTATTGGGGTCTATAGGTGCTATAGAGGAGCTATGGCTGCTGTAGGGGTCTGTGGGTGCTATAGAGGGTCTGTAGGTGCTATAGGGGAGCTATGGGTGCTATAGGGGTCTCTGGGTGCTACGGGGTCTATGGGTGCTATAGAGGGTCTGTGGGTGCTGTCAGGGAGCTGTGGGTGCTATAGGGGTCTTTGGGTGCTATAGGGGTGCTCTGGGTGCTATAGGGGTCTGTGAGTTCTATAGCGTGTCTGTGGGTGCTATAGGGGTCTCTAGGTGCTATTGGGGTCTATGTGTGCTATAGAGGAGCTGTGGCTGCTATAGGGGTCTCTGGGTGCTATAGAGGGTCTCTGGGTGCTATAGGGGAGCTATGGGTGCTGTAGGGGTCTCTGGGTGCTATGGGGCTCTATGGGTGCTATAGAAAGTCTGTGGGTGCTATAGGGGAGCTATGAGGTCTATGGGTGCTATAGGGGAGCTATGGGTGCTGTGGTGGTCTATGGGTGCTATGGGGTCTGTGGGTGCTATAGGGGAGCTATGGGTGCTATGGGGGTCTGTGGGTGCTATAGGGGAGGTATGGGTGCTATAGGGAGCTATGGTGGTCTATGGGTGCTATGGGGGTCTGTGGGTGCTGTAGGGGAGCTATGGGTGCTGTAGGGGTTTATGGGTGCTGTAGGGGTCTCTGGGTGCTATAGGGGAGCTATGGGTGCTGTAGGGGTCTGTGGGTGCTGTAGGGGTCTCTGGGTGCTGTAGGGGAGCTATGGGTGCTGTAGGGGTCTGTGGGTGCTGTAGGGGTCTCTGGGTGCTGTAGGGGTCTCTGGGTGCTGTAGGGGTCTCCGGGGCTCCCATGCCCTCTCTCCCCCCAGGCGTGTGAGCTGCACGTGGCCGGGTTCCGTTTCGCGGTGCTGGACGGGGCCTTCGTGGTTCACGGCGGCTTCAAGGAGGCCGCCGGGTTCCACGGGGGCCGCGGCGCGGAGCAGCACCGGAACCGCCTCCTCTTCCGCCGCTTCCGCACCGACCTGCGCCAGCGCTACCCGGGCTCCGCGCGGCGCTGCTGAGCCCGCACCGGCACCCGCGGGGACGTAGGGCATGGATGTGGATGTGGGTGCTCCACGTGGGACATGAGACATGGACATGGATGTGGGTGCTCCACGTGGGACATGGACGTGGATGTGGGTGCTCCACGTGGGACATGGACGTGGATGTGGGTGCTCCACGTGGGACATGGACGTGGATGTGGGTGCTCCACGTGGGACATGGAACATGGATGTGGGTGCTCAACGTGGGACATGGACGTGGATGTGGGTGCTCCACGTGGGACATTGACATGGATGTGGGTGCTCCACATGGGACATGGACGTGGATGTGGGTGCTCCACGTGGGACATGGACATGGATGTGGGTGCTCCACATGGGACATGAGACATGGACATGGATGTGGGTGCTCCACGTGGGACATGGACATGGATGTGGGTGCTCCACGTGGGACATGAGACATGGACATGGATGTGGGTGCTCCACGTGGGACATGGACGTGGATGTGGGTGCTCCACGTGGGACATGAGACATGGACATGGATGTGGGTGCTCCACGTGGGACATGGACATGGATGTGGGTGCTCCACATGGGACATGGAACATGGACATGGATGTGGGTGCTCCACGTGGGACATGGACATGGATGTGGGTGCTCCATGTGGGACACGGACGTGGATGTGGGTGCTCCACGTGGGACATTGACATGGATGTGGGTGCTCCACATGGGACATGGACGTGGATGTGGGTGCTCCACGTGGGACATGGACGTGGATGTGGGTGCTCCACGTGGGACATTGACATGGATGTGGGTGCTCCACATGGGACATGGACGTGGATGTGGGTGCTCCACGTGGGACATGGACATGGATGTGGGTGCTCCACATGGGACATGAGACATGGACATGGATGTGGGTGCTCCACGTGGGACATGGACATGGATGTGGGTGCTCCACGTGGGACATGAGACATGGACATGGATGTGGGTGCTCCACGTGGGACATGGACGTGGATGTGGGTGCTCCACGTGGGACATGAGACATGGACATGGATGTGGGTGCTCCACGTGGGACATGGACATGGATGTGGGTGCTCCACATGGGACATGGAACATGGACATGGATGTGGGTGCTCCACGTGGGACATGGACATGGATGTGGGTGCTCCATGTGGGACACGGACGTGGATGTGGGTGCTCCACGTGGGACATTGACATGGATGTGGGTGCTCCACATGGGACATGGACGTGGATGTGGGTGCTCCACGTGGGACACGGACGTGGATGTGGGTGCTCCACGTGGGACATGGACATGGATGTGGGTGCTCCACATGGGACGTGGACGTGGATGTGGGTGCTCCACATGGAACAAGGAACATGGACGTGGATGTGGGTGCTCCACATGGGACATGGACATGGACATGGATGTGCGTGCTCCACGTGGAACACGGACATGGACATGGATGTGGGTGCTCCACATGGGACATGAACATGGATGTGGGTGCTCCACATAGAACATGGATGTGGGTGCTCCACGTGGAACATGGACATGGATGTGGGTGCTCCACATGGGACATGGACATGGATGTGGGTGTGGGTGCTCCATGTGGGACATGGGACATGGACATGGATGTGGGTGCTACACGTGGAACATGGACATGGATGTGGGTGCTCCACATGGAGCAAGGAACATGGATGTGGGTGTGGGTGCTCCACATGGGACATGGAACATGGACATGGATGTGCAACATGGACATGGAACATGGGTGCTCCACATGGGTCATGGAATATGGATGCTGCACATGGAACATAGGACATGGGATGTGGGACATGGATGTGGGTGCTCCTCATGGGACATGAATCTGGATGCTGCACATGGGACATGGACATGGAACTTAGGACATGGACATGGATGTGGGTGCTGCACATGGAACATGGGATTTGGGACATGGACATGGAACTTAGGACATGGACATGGATGTGGGTGCTGCACATGGAACATGGGATTTGGGACATGGATGTGGGTGCTGCACATGGGACATGGAATATGGGACACGGAACATGGATGCTGCACATGGGACATTGAACATAGGACATGGGATGTGGACATGAATGTGGGTGCTCCACATGGGACATGGGATGTGGAACATGGGTGCTCCACATGGGACATGGGATGTGGAACATGGGTGCTCCACATGGGACATGGGAAGTGGAACATGGGTGCTCCACATGGGACATGGCACTCCAGACAGGACATGGAGCACGGAGCACGAACCGTGGGTGCTCCATATGGGATGTGGGTGCTCTCCAATGGCCATGTGCTGCCTGCCCTCAATAAAGGCAATCACTGGCTTCCAATGACCCTGTGCAAGTGATGCCATGTTTTGGGGGGGGGCTCTATGTGGGGTCTGTCCATGGAGATGTGGGGGGTTTGCATGGACACTGGGGGGGGGGGGGAGATTTGGAGCCATGGAACCAACCGGGGTGGGGGGGAATGGGCTTCAGGCTCCTCCAGCCCATGGCACTGAGGGGGTG
The DNA here is from genome assembly GCF_028554395.1 of Pezoporus wallicus. Lineage (NCBI taxonomy): Eukaryota > Metazoa > Chordata > Aves > Psittaciformes > Psittacidae > Pezoporus > Pezoporus wallicus. The sequence continues at coordinate 1,217 of NW_026636565.1, read as the reverse complement.
TGAGCACCCCCAGGGATGCTGACTGCAACCCTGCCCTGGGCAGCCTGGGCCAATGGGGCAGGAATCGTTCCTCAGCTCCATCTAAACCTGCCCTGGTGCTGCTTGAGGCCGTTTCCTCTTGTCCCATCCCTTGGGAGCAGAGCCCAGCCCCATCCTGGCCCCATCCTCCTGGCCGGCAGTTGTAGGGAGCGAGAGTGATGCGATAGAATGCATCTGATAGAACAGAACAGAATAGAATAGAATAGAATAGAATTAGTGGCATAAACGGTGATTCAATTTGCCAAAATAGAATAGAAAAGAATCATTCAATTAAAATATATTATCTAGAAGGTGATCTGATATGTCTTATTAGAATAGACTAGATAGATTGTCTAATAATATGGGAGAATACAATGTAATACATCTTATTACAGGAGAATCTGATACATAATAATAATAACTGATGTCAATAATAGAATAGAATAGAATGTAATATATCTGAATAGAATAGACAATATGCTATAATATAATGCAATTAAATGCATCTTCTTAGAGTAGAATAGGGTAAAATAGAATATGTACACCATCATATAATAGTATGGTAGAATATCGTGTAATATGTCTTATTACATTATAATATAATATAATGTAATATAATATAATATAATAAATATAATATATATTGTTACGTAAGAATAGAATACAACATAAACGGGAATTACGTGCCCGACAAGGAGCCAGAGATGAGAACTACAACTCCCAGCATGCACCGGGGCAACATGGCCGACAGGGGTCCATCGAGAACTGCAACTCCCAGCATGCACCGGGGCAACATGGCCGACGGATGTCTGTGCTGAACTATAACTCCCAGCGTGCACTGCGGACAACGTAGCGACTACAACCGGCAACTTCCGGCATGGCCGCTGTGTGAAACAGCGCCCCCTTGTGCTTGGAGGTGTCCCATGAGGATGGGAGGCGGCCGGCAGAGAACAGCGCCCCCTTCGGGACTGGAGGAGCGCTGACCCCCAACGCGGATGGGGGTGTGGGGGGTGGAAATGAATGCCCCATAGCGAGGGGCACCCTCCCCCCAAATTATCCACTAAATAACCCTTAAACCCCCCCAAAAAAACAAAGACAATGGCCAAATCCCGGTTAATAAACGGTTTATTTGCATTTTACAAGATCATTCTTCTGACGCCGCGATTATTTTGCTGTTAAAGTGCTAAAAAAAAGGGGCT
>NW_026636564.1:0-24163 GCF_028554395.1 Pezoporus wallicus | reverse complement strand
CTCGCTCTGCAAGATGGCGGCAGCAGCCGAGCGCGGCGCGGAGCTGCCCGCGGAGCCACCGCGGGGGGTTCGGCCGCCGCTGGCCCCCGAGGAGGTGGCGAAGCGCTTGGAGAGCACCCGGCGGGAGCTGAGCAACAGGCGCAAGATCCTGCTGAGGAACCTGCCGGCCGAGAGCAGCAGCCAGGTACGGCCGCCGCCGCCTCCCTTCCGCCCGCGCTGCCGCCGCCTGAGGCGGGGCCGGGAGCCGCGGGGGAGCCGCTCCCCCGGGGCCGCTGTGGCTGAGGTGAGCGGCGGCCCTCCCGACGCCTTCTTTGTTAGTGCCGGGAGCCGCGGTGCCTGCGGAGAGCGGCTCCAGCTCGTCCTCCCCGCGGCGGGAAGCGTCGCCCTCCCCAGCGGGGGCTCAGGCGAGGAGAGGCCAGGCCGGGCCGGGCTGGGCTCCCTCCTCCCCGCCTGTGGGTGCCGGGGTCGGGCCCCAGGCCGCGAGGGAGCAGCAGACGGGGGGGAAAGAGGGGGCTGAGGGGCTCCGCGCTTCTCTGCACAAGGTGTGCAAATTGGGCAGGCTAATGAGTGCGGTAATGAATGACACACGTGTGGCTGCTGCTGAGGGCAGCAGCGGCTGGGGGGGCCGTTAGCGGCGGTGCTGAGGTGACACCTGTGTGCTCGCCATCTCCAGACAGGCGGGGCGGCTTTAAGGTCCCGCGGCCCATCCGGTATCTGTGTCACAGCAGAGGTGAAAAGCTTCGAGCCCGGCTGGTTTTGCCCCTGAGCTGAGCAGCGCGCAGGCAGGAAAGTGTTTTCCTGCGATCTCTCGCCGGTTTGGGACAATTCTGCTGCTATTTGGAGCAGAGCAGCGAACTCTTCAGTGCGGGTGAGTCAGAGTTTGAGGCGATTTGGTTGCGCGGTCGCTTCGGCAGCCCCAACCGTTCAACTTGATGCAGGAGTATAACAATATAATGACAGCTTTTATTCTAAAGGGCTCCTTGTCTCTCTTTCTTTCTCCTCCTAAAGCGCAGGCGATATTACTGCCTGTGGGTAAGTGCAGCACGTGTACGCTCTCATTTTCTGTGCATCTCCAGTGCAGAGGGGCCCTTCCTGTTAGGTTCTCTCAGCGATCAGTGTAACTGGAGCCAGCCTGCCCAGTTTGCCACTGCACTGGATGTTTTGTTCTCGTGTATGCGCTGCCTTTAGTTCTGTTTGGCCGCGTTGTGGTGTGACTGCAGGCCCTTGGAGCTGTAGGTTGGGGCAGTTTTGCTCTGATCCCACACGATGTTTCCATGCAGAGCCTCGCGTCTGTTTCTCGCAGCCTGATGGCCTGATGGATGAGCAGAGTCACCGCTTGGAGAACCCTGCTCATCTTCGTGGTCACTTCAAGAAGCCATCCCAGTGACTGTGTTGACAGAGCGAGCTTACTGCCGTATGCCAGGGTGCTTGCTGTGGATAGCCAGAGCAGGAGCACTTTGTCTGCCACTCAGACAGCTGTGTTCCTTGTTCCCGTTGCACGCAGCAGGTACTTCGTGAACGCGCACGGTTCAAAGCACATCGAGCTGTCAAGTTTGGCATTGCTTGGTCAGGCAAAGAATGCTACAGAGAAATAGTAGCGTGCAGGTCTGATTTGGCAGGCTCACAGTGTTCTGGATGTTTGCCATCTTGTTTTGATGACTTTAAAAGTAGCCCTGGGACGCCTTTTCCTGTGCGTGTAAGGTTCTGATGTTCCCCTGTTATAGGCTAGAACAGTACCACCATGTACAGATCCTGCAACCCAGTTTCGGGAGATGGCATTTGAATTGTTAACATCATTGGGCTGTTGGCATTGGTGTGTAAAAGCAGAAGAGTTGTGCTGTAGGGGTGAAGTTTGTGTCCTGGAGCAGTTTTGGAAAGGAGAAGGCTGTCTGTGGTCAGGTATGTTAAGCATACCTGTGTATTTGGCTGTCATTAAGTTACCATGGAACTTACCATTTCTTAGGTGAAATTAGTGCCCTTGTTAAACAGTGCAGAGGTGTTTTGTCTGCTGGTTTCTTCTGGAAATGGTTGGTTAGCCAAGTAAAATCAGATAACTGTTGCTAACCTGGCCAGTTTGTTCACCACTGAGAAAGAGAAGCATCATTAAAATACAGCAGAGGCTTCTGGAACAGGGTTTCATCAACGAAATTACCAATCTCTAATCATTGGAGTGTTGGGTTTGCTGTCGTTGGTTATTAGTACGTGGAGAGTGAAATTAGGTAACAAACATTATCCTGAGCCAGCTGGAGCCACCTATTAACTTTATTTCTTCTTGTACTTGTAATCTTCTCTTACCTTTGGAGTTCCACCTGTGCTAAACCCAGTTAAAACCAGATTACTCTACAGGCCACAGGAGAAATGTAACTTAGCCATGAAGTTTCTGAACCAGAAGCAGAGTGCCCCACGTTTGTAGTCTTAGAAAGCTGAGCTTTGTTCCTTGAGTGTCAGTATGAAACAAGTCCAGAGGGGGAGCAAACTAAGTCCAAGTGATGTCAAGAAGATTCTTTCTGTATTGGGCTTTATAGCTGAGCCTGCAAATATGTCCTTGCAGGGCTGGTATTTATTCAGGCAGTTCTCTCACTACCGTGGGGAAAGGTATTTTTGTGACAGACCTGCAGTAACCATTTCTGTTAGCACCTTCACTGGTCTTTGAAGGCAAAGTCTGCATTTACTGTTTATCTGGCAAGTCAGGTGAGTTTGTACTGCCCTGTTGTGGTGAAATCCTGCAGAGTTGCCAGTTGGTTCCTCATATTCATCCTTGTCTGATTCTGCCAGCACAGTACCTGAACCGTGCATGTTCTCAAAGGTGTGATGTGACAGTGGCCTAAAAATGGACATCTACTGTTGCTGTAACCTCCCATGATCTTGAGATGAGGGACCATGGATATCTTTGTGTTACTTTTTAGATGGCTAAACCTGTGAAAGGAGACAGAAATGCACTTGTTGCTGCTGTAATTCCTGTTAGCGGGGCCAGGGTTGTGAGTAAACCAGCTTAGGAGATCAATTCCTGTTGTGTTTTCCCTCCCTCGATCTGATGTTTTTCTATCCTGTAGCTATATACAAACTGTATGCAAACTGGGCTCAGTGTTTTGTTCTGCTTAGGGGACACTCCTCAATGTGAAGCTCTTTGTCCAAAGCTGAGGGAGATGTGTGATGTGGTAACACACCAGGTACCAAGAAAGTGGGACCCCAAATGTTGTTCTGAATGTACGTGAGATTTTGAGGTTATCCTGTAGCCGTGACTTGTGTCTTACAGAGAATTCAGTAGTGAGTATGGGCCAGGCTGCATGAAGGGTCCCAACAGGCCCTCCCGTTTCATCGAGGAATGCATCAAGAACATTACCCTGCATTCCAACCTTCACAGCCTTTGGGAAGCCTTTGCAGGACATACAAACTTGGAATTCGTCTTGCAGCAGTGGGGAAGTGTTAGGTGCTCGTTCCAGAGTAACCATTTTATGGCCTCATTAGGATGAAGGAGTGTAAGCAGGATCTGAGGAATCCTAGCAGGGCAGTGCCGCATGGTGTTTTACAGTAAGGCAGTCAGGTAAGATTGGCCTGTTGGTGTCTTGTTGGCATGATTAGCCTCTGATGCAGCGTTGCGGTGTTGTGATGTTTGTATGAAGACTGTTTGCCAAGAGAATGACAGGTAAGCTTGGTTGTAGTGGTTCATTCTGGTGAGTGCTTGGCAATGAGCTGGCGGTCTCTTAAACAAAGAGATTTGCCCCAAAGCAGTTTATGGCCTAGAATCCCAGCCTTGGTTGTAGTTCAGGTGTCAGAGTTTGTGACTGTTCACGGATGTGAAGAGGGCACGTGCTGAGCTTTAGGACACACCTGAGTGCTCAGCATTCCTGGGTGCCTGGGCAGGTAGACATCTGCTGCACATCTTGGACTTGATCCTGCAGTCGTTGCTCACCTGAGAACTGTCTTTAATACACCATTGAAACAAACCTTGAAAATCTGTCAAACAAGAGAACATGCTGTATGGTGCAGTGAGCGTAATCTTTGCCATTGTCCTTGTTAGGAGCAAGGGGGGATTTATGTGGCAGTCCATACCCAGTTGGTGAAAATTGAAGGAGCTCCAACCTCTGTGGTCGTTAGTAGACAGGAGCTGTTTAGAATTGCCCTTTGCATCAGTCCTTGTGCTTTGTTATCTGACCTTTTTGTCGGTGCTGTGGACTCCGCTTCTTGCTCTCCAACAGAGCCTTTGGGATTTCCCCTCCGATTGTTACTTTAAACTGTGTTGGTGTTCTATTGCTTCTTACCTTTTTTTTCCTCCCTTTTTTGTTTCTAGTTTTCTGTCTGCAGTGAAATCCATGTGTTGTATCCTGGACTCAGGCATTTAGTGGTCTGAAATGAAGTAAACCCCCCATTATATCATTCATGAACGTAAAGCGTTTTCCTCAGCAGTCCTCCACTTCCCTGTGCAACTGAAAACAAAGTCTCTTTTAGTTACGAGATGATTTCAACGTCCTTTGTTAGCCAAACATATTATTTAGTTCAGCTACTTGAAAGAGAATTGATTCCTGTTTCAAGAACATGCATGTGAAGTTTAGGCCTTCAGCTACTTAATGAGAGCCAAGTTATAGACCAGGCTTGTGGATTGTTTTTACTGGAAGCAGCACCAAAGTGAAGTGTAGAAATGTGGCCAGGCACCATTAGAATTGTTAAATAGTTTTGTTGCCAGAAGAACATAATCCAGTATTATATCTAGAGAGAGTTAAAGGTGCTGTAGGCTTTCTATAGAGGGTGTGTTGTTCCAGATGATGATTGAGTATTTCTTACGTGTTTCTTCTCTTGTGCTGTGAGATCCTGGGTGTGAAAAGCTGATTCTATCAGAAATGATCCATTGAGTTTCTTAATTTGATAAATAGAGCGAATGTGCCTGTTAAGGACTCCCTTCCTTTGCATTGAAAGCAGTGCAGATAATGCAGCGTAGGGACAGATCCTGTGGGAGACAGGAATTCTGTGTGTTTGAGAGAGGCAAATTTCCAACTGACAGTACCTGCTAAAAGCTCCTCTTTGCGCTTTTCTACCCAAGACAAGACAGGACAGGCCAAGAACTGAAGAATTTCAAGACCACTTTTCTTACAGTAATAAATAATACATTTTAAAGCATATTCAGCCTGTATTTACTGGTGGTTTCTCTTAAAAAACCTTGAATGCAGCAGGTTTTGCTTTTTCTGCTGATTTTGAAGTATGAGCTGCTTGTTTTCTAGTTAGGATTTTAGTATTTACTGATGCTAAGATTAACCACCTTTCAAAGTCTGCTTACAAGAACTCTGAAGGTTTAAGGAGCTGTATAATAGCTAAGTATTATAAGTTCCATTTCTGTTCCAAGATGTTTAGTTAGTGTTGCTGGCATGGCCCACGTGTTTATGCAAGTACTGTTGCTCTGAGCAAACCCTCTTCTCCTCTTGCTTTCCTCCTCTCTCTTCCTGCAGTACGTATCATCCTTGCTTTGGCCAGGGACACATCCCCTGGGATCTGGCTGTCAGGGACTGCTTGGGCACAAACACACCTCTGTGCCCAGGCATCGGTGCCGATTTGTACATCAGGTTGAGGAGCCAAGTACAAATGGCTCCTTGGAGCCCCGATAGGCACCTCTATAAACAGTGTTTGTGTTAGAAGCTTCACAGGATCCACGGCTGCTGGATGTCTACCACATAGCTTTATAGCTGCTTGCAAGTTTTGGTGTCCAACTGTTATCATCTAGCCTAACATTCAGTGTGTGACTCTCACGGCAGCTCGACCCGCACCATGCTGGTGATGTTGCCGCTTTGTTTAGACTTAATGTAGAATCATAGAATCATAGAATAGGTAGGGTTGGAAGGGAGCTTAAGATCATCTAGTTCCAACCCCCCTGCCATGGGCAGGGACACCTCCCACTGAACCAGGTCACCCAAGGCCTCGTCCAACCTGGTCTTGAGCACTGCCAGGGATGGAGCATTCACAGCCTCCCTGGGCAACCTATAATATGGTGCAGTTAAACCAGTTAGATCCTGATTGTTAATGATAAAAAGATAGAGGATACTTTCCAGGGGGGTATTCTGGGCACACTTAGCTGTTGGTTGCAAGAATATTCATTGAAAGAATGAAAATCAGTTGAACTTGAGCAGTTATAGGGACTTTGAGGGTTTTAGGCTGGTAAATTGATTCCTTTATAGAAGAGGAAAAAGTCCTTTAGGAGCAGCAGTATTGTAAATGTTATGTGTAAAAAACACTGATAGTGGTCAGCAGGTGGTTTGGATGTGGATGTTGTGACCATGGACAAAAGTGGTGGTGCTTGGGGATAGCAGCCTCTGCTCTCATGTGGTACCACCACCAAGTCTATTACTACAGCTTTACTAAACCTGATGTGATAGGAAGTGGTGAGCGCTTGTGTTGTTGGCCAGCCCAAGGCAGTAGCATGGTAAGGATAACCTGGGAGGGTAAAAAGTTGTACTAGAGCAGAGCGTGGGTCAGCGTGATGGCTTCTCCGTTGGTGTATGCCATGGTGGTGGTAGGTGCTGGAAGGAATCTACATTTGCTCAAGAGCTGGCACAGTGTGTTTTGGTTTTGTTGATCGTCACAAACACTTCATGTGAAAAATGCTTTCAGTGAAGTACGACAGAACCCAGTTGCAGAGGTAAAGGTCTGTGCCCTGCCATGGGGGGCATGAGAGCACAAGAGCAGTCGCCTTCCTGCAAGCCTTGAAGCAGGTTTTCATTTTAAATCTTCTGTATGCTGTCATCGCTTTTTACATGAGACCTCATCGTTATGCACAGAGATGTGTTCAGTGCAGGCTGTTTTCCCTCTCAATTCAAGTGTCAAACAGTTACTTGGAAATCCTTTGGAGTCATCTGATTCACAGATGACTTTGGAAAGAGTGAAAGAATATTTCCTGCTACTTAATGCTATGAAACTTTCAGAGTTGCACTTGTAACATAATATAGGAAATACAAAAGGTCGGTGTGTCCCCTTTCTGTGAAGTGGGACAGAAATAACTTCTTTGCAGTGTTGAGTGCCACAATAGAGCTGAGCTGTACAAACCTGTGCAGAAGGTGTCTCCTCAGCCTCTCATGACTGAGATGAAGTACCCTCTAATTCTTGTTAGAGAGATGTGCACAGTCAAGTCTCCTGCTGGCCTTGAATCTTTGAATTGTGCCTGGCCTGTTTGGCTCTTCAGAAGCCACATCCTCATCACATCCCATGAGAGGATGTCTGGGAGCTGGAGAACTGCTCCCATATTTTATTAATGCAGTATTTGACAGCTGTTAAGTACTGAAACTAGAGATTGGTGCCCGCTTGACTAAAAGGTATATACCTGATACCGGTCACGGGGAGCCCAATTAACCTTTAGGCTATATCTATTGTATTAGCAAACTGACATGTAGGCTGGGCAATTGGAAAGGGGCTGCATTTAAGCTTTCCCACAAAGCTGGTTGATTATTTTGCTTACGCAAATGGCCTTTTGCTGTTGTGTGTGGGATTTATCCAACTAAACCGATGCAGGTTGCTACTTGTGGTTTCTTCTTGGGGAGGATTAATGTTCACCTCTGCATTCTCACCGCTGAACTAAATTGTAGACGTGTGCATACACCTTGCTCTTGGTGAGGAGTAGCTGTTGCAAACCGGTGCACACTTCTTACACTTGCTCCTATACCAGCCCTCCCACACTCCTGCTCTCTTCCCATTAATGAGTAGGAGTAAATAATGCTCTTGGGATGGATTCCTCATTGAGCATCTGTGCAGTAACTGATAGAAGATACTTTCCAGGGGGTATTCAAGACACCGTTCTCTACCTGCTAGTTGAAAGAATATTCATTGAAAGAGCAAAATGTGTTCAAGTGAGCTTGAGCCCTTCCAGGAAACCGAAGCAGCTGTTGTATCTCATGACAGCATTGCCTGCCCGCAGTGAACTGCATGATGTGGTGCTGCCGGTATTTGTTGTCTGTGTGGTGTTTTAGAGACGTACATAAGAAACGTTGGGGGGGTTTCTGTTGAATGAGCTGTGATGTTCTTTATCTTTATCAGAAGACACTCAACGGGTGACCCTGTTGTGCTTATGTGACTTTATAGAAAGAAAAGTAAATGAATCAAACTCAGCCAGTTTTTGATTTGACTGCTGCAATAGTATAAGCAGCTCTAAACCAACTGTTTGATAGGGTTTCTGTGGTGAAATCTTTAGTTTATTGTGAAAGTGTTTTGTTTGGTTTGTTTTTTTTTTTTATGAAGATGGATTTATCCACTTCTGTGGTCTATTGAGTTATTTCTCTGATGTTACTTGTGCTTTTCTCTTTCAGGAAATCCATGACTTATTTAAAGATTATGAAATCAAGTATTGTTACGTGGACAGAACTAAAAGAACAGGTAAGAATTTACCGTCTTCCAGTGTCATTCGTTTGAGCTCTGTGGTGAAACTAGTGAGGAGCATCATCTGCCATGTATGGAACCATTGACTTCTGTGCCATCGCATAGCTTGATTGTCCCTCAGTGCCTTTTTTGGCTGCATAGTTTGTCACCTTCTACGGAAATCTGTGGGAACTTGGAAACTCCACTGATGTCAGCCCGAAGTAGGTAGGGCCCCTGTGGTGTATCCCAGGGTATTCTTTAGTGAGCATCTCTTTGGGACGAAGCTAACCTCAGCTGTCTGGTTTCCTTGATGTACTGGTCCCGGGCCTCCCTTAGAGCAAAGCGCATGTGCCTGTGACTTGATCAGAGGAAAAGGCACCTAGCTGCTGATGCGTTTGTGGCAGGTAATACAAGCCCCAAGCCATTATTTCCTTCTTTGAAGGACATGTCCTCCATTAATTCCTGAATTGTTGAAGTCTGAGCCTCCATTTACAAGTGAAGTCTCTAAATAGGGGATTCGTGGAGTTTAGTGCTTGTGAGGTACGGAAATGGACAAATGTTTCTCTGCAGGTTCCTGTCCTTGCAGGTCAGCAGAGGTCCCACAGCCTGGGCTATGTCCTGAGGCAGCCTTGGTTTTCAGGACGAAATCTTAGTGCAGGAGCTGTGATAGATGGATCCCAGGCTTCTGTGAGGATAAGGGTGTTTCTTGACACCTACCTCTGAGGAGCAAAATTTGTGCTTTACTGTCCCATTATCCTGCAAATTGGATTTCTGCCTCTGGAATAAGGCCAGTTTGTATGGGGGTACTATAGTCTCTAACAATAGACTGAACATTTGGGTTCAGCATGAAAGGAAACACTTGAAAAGACTTGGAAAGAGTGAGGGCAGGATGAAGTCATTTAATGTAGATGCTCTCATATATAACTAGTTTTTTTACTGTGTGTGTTTGGGTTGGTTTTCAAGTGTATATGTACGTGTGTGTGTATATGTGTAGTTCCTTGCCTATTCATGTGATGTTTTGTATGTTTTCCTGCATGACTGTGACAGCAATACACTGCAGGTGCTTCATTTTGTCTTGGCTTCTTAGTTGGGTAATTAAATTACTTTATCTCCGAGTTCATGAAGGCCATAGAACTATCTTCAGAGGCCCTGTTGTCTCAGAATCACCATGGCTGTCCAGTCATAGCATCACAGAATAGTTAGGGTTGAAAGGACCTTAAGATGGTCCAGTTCCAACCCCCCTGCTATGGGCAGGGATGCCTCAACAAATTCTCAAGCCTCTCAGCTCTTCCTGCTCGTGTTCTTTATCTTAGAGACTATTTGTGGTGTTAGTTTTGCTGTGCAAGAAGCAAAGGTTCTGCTCATGGTTTTGACCGTGTCTGGGGGTGTTGTGTTTGTATTCAGTCTGTCTTGGCCAACAGACACAGCGGAACAGTCATCCATCCAAAGATGGACCTAGAGATTGTAGTGTGGACTGTTGGTGTAAGGAATTCCGTTTGTGTTGAGGTTTATATTTGTGTGTTTTAGGTTTTGTTTTGTTTGGGTTTGGGGTTCTTTTAGCTAGGTTTGGTGCCTTTTTAGTTTAATAGGTGTATTTGGAACTTTGTAGGGTCTGTAGAATTCAGGGTTCCAATGAGAACTTCTGAATTGTCCCGAGGTTTCACTTATTCCACAAACTAATGTAAGATAAGGGATCAGCTTGGGGAAGTAGCTCTGCATGACCTCAAACACTGGGGAAAAGACCCAATGAAGACTTGGTCTTCTATCTGTAACTCTTACGTAACTATACTTAGAATACCGAAGAGTATCCTGTTAGAGAAGTAGGTGATGCTGCGTGAAGATAATGGAGAGCAAACCCATGTAAATCAGAAGTGCCATTTTATGGTATTTGAGAAGCATGTTGCCAGTTTGCACACCATGTCTTCTTGGTGTGAGCGCTGATGCACGTCTTTGGGCAGGAGAGATTGTAAAGCGCTCTGGGAAGGCATCGACCACGCTGCGGGAATCATCTGGCTGCCTGCAGGACCTGCATGGGGGAGAGAAACTGGGGTTTTCTTTCGCAAAGTAAGAGTGGTACACTTACTTGGCGTGGCGTAACTGTGGCTTTGGCTCCAGCTGTGGGCAACTTCTTGAAGGTCTGTGGTCATGCACAGGGTAGAGACATGGTGAGTGCTGCGGAGGTCCTTTTCTCCAAGGCTGTGACTAACTGTGAGCTTCCTGCTGGACCTAGATGGGAGACGTGTACAACGGGTGCATTGATACTCCATTGCGTATGAGCACGGGCATCTTAGGTCTGTAGGAAGAGGAGGAGGTTACAGTGTAGGTGTTAGAGATGTCCCTTTCTCCATGAATGCAGATATCATCTGGCAGCATGAGAACCCTGGCTGTGGAAGACTTACATGAGTGGCTGTAGCTCCTACTTTGGAGTAGATGCTAGGACTCGTTAGGTGTGCTACAGGGCACTGAGAGCTGCCTGGCAGACTGTTGGGTTGGCAGTGTGCAGGAGCCCTGGTCTGGTGGCATCCCTGTTCTGGAGCCTGTGTGGAATTGTCCAGTGCAGCTGCAAAGGACAAATGAGGCTGCATTGCTGTGGGCTGCAGCACCATTGCTGTGTCCTTCCCCTTCATGGCCTCTGCTCTCAGCCCTCCCTCTGGAGCCTGAGGTGCTGCCAGTCTGGTCTGGTGCAGCCCTTTTTGTACTGGTTTTGGGCGTACGATGAGCATTCTGTTGCCTGTTCCATGGCCATGAGAAGAGCAGGAGTGGTGCTGGAGGTCCTTTTCTCTGTGGCTGTGGGAACCTTTGTGCTCTGTGTTGGACTTAGATGAGGGACAGGTAGAATGGGTGCTTTGTATCTCCAGTCCCTGGGAGCATCTTCTGTCTGTAGGATGAGGAGGATGAGCTTACAGAAGGAGTGGGTGTTGCAGAAGTCCCTTTCTGCATGGGTGCAGGTGCCGTCTGGGTCCATGAGAGACCTGGATGTGGAAGAGGTACATCAGTGGCTGTAGTTCTTGCTTTGCCTAAGGCTGTGAGTGAGGATGTGTTAGAGATCCTGCTCATGTTGAAGAGCTCCCATTGTCCGTTGCTACAGGCTCTTTGTGGCTGCTCTGTCTTATGTGGCCTGTTTGTGTTGCAGATACCTGAGGAGGTGGGTCTTTGTTTTGGCCATGAGGGTGGGCACCTTCTGGCTGTCTTTGGGATGAGGCCTAGAGTGCAGTAAAGTTGAGTGTTACAGGTGTCCCTTTCTCCTTGGGTGCAGGTATCATCTGGCTGCATAAGAGCCCTGGCTGTGGAAGACTTACATGAGTGGCTGTAGCTCTCGCTTTGCTTTGGGCACCTTCTCCTAGACTGCTGTAGGACGTGTGAGAGATGCTGCAGAGCTTTGTTGTCCATGGCTATGGGCACCTTTTGGCTGCCAGTGTTGCCTGCATGGGGAACAGATGCTTGAGGTGGCAGGACCCTCCTGTGGCCATGAATATTGACAGCTCTTCCTGTGTGTAGGATGAGGAAGGGGCAGGGATAGGTGGGTGTTTTGTAGCCTCTGAGTCTTTGCTCTCTCGTCTCCTTCTGTGCCAGTGTGGGCAGCTGCAGCTTTCCATAGGGGTCTGTTGTGAAGGCTGTGGCTATGTCCTTTGTGATGTGGTCTGGGTGTGCTGGAATTGACGCTGCCATGCCATCAGGAGTGGTGCTGCCAGCATCTGTTTTGGGAACTTCCAGTGGGAGAGGGATTTAAGTTTTCCCTTGTACATCCTTTTGTGAAGCTCCTTGCAAGCCCAGGTTGGGGTAGATGCTAGGACTCCTTACCTGTGCTACAGAGCACTGAGAGCTGCCTGGCAGACTGTTGGGTTGGGAAAGTGCAGGAGCCCTGGTCTGGTGGCATCCCTGTCCTGGAGCCTGTGTGGAATTGTCCGGCACAGCTGCACAGGACAAAAGAGGCTGCATTGCTGTAGGCAGCGGTGCCGTTGCTGTGGCCTTCCTCTTCATGGCCTCTGCTCTCAGCCCTCCCTCTGGTGCCTCCGCTCCTGCAGGTCTGGTCTGGTGCAGCCCTTTTTGTACTGGTTTGGGGCGTACGATGAGCATTCTGTTGCCTGTTCCATGGCCATGAGAAGAGCAGGAGTGGTGCTGGAGGTCCTTTTCTCTGTGGCTGTGGGAACCTTTGTGCTCCGTGTTGGACTTGGGTGAGGGACAGGGCCAATGGGTGCTTTGTTTCTCCAATCCCTAGGAGCATCTTCTGTCTGTAGGATGAGGATGAGCTTACAGAAGGAGTGGGTGTTGCAGAAGTCCCTTTTTGCAGGGTGCAGGTGCTGTCTGGCTGCGTGTGAGACCTGGATGTGGAAGAGGTACATCAGTAGCTGTAGCTCTCGCTTTGCCGAAATCTGTGAGTGCAGATGTGTTAGAATTCCTGCTCATGTTGGGGAGATCCCTTTGTCCATGCTTACGGGCACCTTGTGGCTGCCCTATCTCATGTGGCCTGTGTGGGTTAAAGATATTTTAGAGGTGGGGCTCTCTTTTGGCTATGAGGTTGGGCACCTTCTGGGTGTCTTTGGGATGAGGATAATACTGCAGAAAGGTTGGGTGTTACAGATGTCCCTTTCTCCTTGGGTGCAGGTACCATCCTGCTGCATGAGAGGCCTGGCTGTGGAAGACTTACATGAGTGGCTGTAGCTCTCGCTTTGCTTTGGTCACCTTCTCCTAGACTGCTGTAGGACGTGTGAGAGATGCTGTGGATGCTGCAGAGCTCCATTGTCCATGGCTATGGGCAGCTTCTGGCTGCCAGTGTTGCCTGCATGGGGAACAGATGCTTGAGGTGGCAGGACCCTCCTGTGGCCATGAATATTGGCCCCTCTTCCTGTGTGTAGGATGAGGAAGGGGCAGGGATAGGTGGGTGTTTTGTAGCCTCTGAGTCTTTGCTCTCTCGTCTCCTCCTGTGCCAGTGTGGGCAGCTGCAGCTTTCCATAGGGGTCTGTTGTGAAGGTTGTGGCTATGTCCTTTGTGATGTGGTCTGGGTGTGCTGGAGTTGACGCTGCCATGCCATCAGGAGTGGTGCTGCCAGCATCTGTTTTGGGAACTTCCAGTGGGAGAGGGATTTAAGTTTTCCCTTGTACATCCTTTTGTGAAGCTCCTTGCAAGCCCAGGTTGGGGTAGATGCTAGGACTCCTTACCTGTGCTACAGAGCACTGAGAGCTGCCTGGCAGACTGTTGGGTTGGGAGCATGCAAGAGCCCTGGTCTGGTTGCATCCCTGTCCTGGAGCCTGTGTGGAATTGTCCGGCACAGCTGCACAGGACAAATGAGGCTGCACTGCTGTGTCCTTCCCCTTCATGGCCTCTGCTCTCAGCCCTCTGGTGCTTCTGGTGCTGCCAGTCTGGTCTGGTGCAGCCCTTTTTGTACTGGTTTGGGGCGTACGATGAGCATTCTGTTGCCTGTTCCATGGCCATGAGAAGAGCAGGAGTGGTGCTGGAGGTCCTTTTCTCTGTGGCTGTGGGAACCTTTGTGCTCTGTGTTGGACTTGGGTGAGGGACAGGGCCAATGGGTGCTTTGTTTCTCCAATCCCTAGGAGCATCTTCTGTCTGTAGGATGAGGATGAGCTTACAGAAGGAGTGGGTGTTGCAGAAGTCCCTTTCTGCATGGGTGCAGGTGCTGTCTGGCTGCGTGTGAGACCTGGATGTGGAAGAGGTACATCAGTAGCTGTAGCTCTCGCTTTGCCGAAATCTGTGAGTGCAGATGTGTTAGAATTCCTGCTCATGTTGGGGAGATCCCTTTGTCCATGCTTACGGGCACCTTGTGGCTGCCCTATCTCATGTGGCCTGTGTGGGTTAAAGATATTTTAGAGGTGGGGCTCTCTTTTGGCTATGAGGTTGGGCACCTTCTGGGTGTCTTTGGGATGAGGATAATACTGCAGAAAGGTTGGGTGTTACAGATGTCCCTTTCTCCTTGGGTGCAGGTACCATCCTGCTGCATGAGAGGCCTGGCTGTGGAAGACTTACATGAGTGGCTGTAGCTCTCGCTTTGCTTTGGTCACCTTCTCCTAGACTGCTGTAGGACGTGTGAGAGATGCTGTGGATGCTGCAGAGCTCCATTGTCCATGGCTATGGGCAGCTTCTGGCTGCCAGTGTTGCCTGCATGGGGAACAGATGCTTGAGGTGGCAGGACCCTCCTGTGGCCATGAATATTGGCCCCTCTTCCTGTGTGTAGGATGAGGAAGGGGCAGGGATAGGTGGGTGTTTTGTAGCCTCTGAGTCTTTGCTCTCTCGTCTCCTCCTGTGCCAGTGTGGGCAGCTGCAGCTTTCCATAGGGGTCTGTTGTGAAGGTTGTGGCTATGTCCTTTGTGATGTGGTCTGGGTGTGCTGGAGTTGACGCTGCCATGCCATCAGGAGTGGTGCTGCCAGCATCTGTTTTGGGAACTTCCAGTGGGAGAGGGATTTAAGTTTTCCCTTGTACATCCTTTTGTGAAGCTCCTTGCAAGCCCAGGTTGGGGTAGATGCTAGGACTCCTTACCTGTGCTACAGAGCACTGAGAGCTGCCTGGCAGACTGTTGGGTTGGGAGCATGCAAGAGCCCTGGTCTGGTTGCATCCCTGTCCTGGAGCCTGTGTGGAATTGTCCGGCACAGCTGCACAGGACTAATGAGGCTGCATTGCTGTGGGCTGCAGCACCATTGCTGTGTCCTTCCCCTTCATGGCCTCTGCTCTCAGCCCTCCCTCTGGAGCCTGAGGTGCTGCCAGTCTGGTCTGGTGCAGCCCTTTTTGTACTGGTTTGGGGCGTACGATGAGCATTCTGTTGCCTGTTCCATGGCCATGAGAAGAGCAGGAGTGGTGCTGGAGGTCCTTTTCTCTGTGGCTGTGGGAACCTTTGTGCTCTGTGTTGGACTTAGATGAGGGACAGGTAGAATGGGTGCTTTGTATCTCCAGTCCCTGGGAGCATCTTCTGTCTGTAGGATGAGGATGAGCTTACAGAAGGAGTGGGTGTTGCAGAAGTCCCTTTCTGCATGGGTGCAGGTGCCGTCTGGGTCCATGAGAGACCTGGATGTGGAAGAGGTACATCAGTGGCTGTAGTTCTTGCTTTGCCTAAGGCTGTGAGTGAGGATGTGTTAGAGATCCTGCTCATGTTGAAGAGCTCCCATTGTCCGTTGCTACAGGCTCTTTGTGGCTGCTCTGTCTTATGTGGCCTGTTTGTGTTGCAGATACCTGAGGAGGTGGGTCTTTGTTTTGGCCATGAGGGTGGGCACCTTCTGGCTGTCTTTGGGATGAGGCCTAGAGTGCAGTAAAGTTGAGTGTTACAGGTGTCCCTTTCTCCTTGGGTGCAGGTATCATCTGGCTGCATAAGAGCCCTGGCTGTGGAAGACTTACATGAGTGGCTGTAGCTCTCGCTTTGCTTTGGGCACCTTCTCCTAGGCTGCTGTAGGACGTGTGAGAGATGCTGCAGAGCTTTGTTGTCCATGGCTATGGGCACCTTTTGGCTGCCAGTGTTGCCTGCATGGGGAACAGATGCTTGAGGTGGCAGGACCCTCCTGTGGCCATGAAGATTGACAGCTCTTCCTGTGTGTAGGATGAGGAAGGGGCAGGGATAGGTGGGTGTTTTGTAGCCTCTGAGTCTTTGCTCTCTCATCTCCTTCTGTGCCAGTGTGGGCAGCTGCAGCTTTCCGTAGGGGTCTGTTGTAAAGGTTGACGCTGCCATGCCATCAGGAGTGGTGCTGCCAGCATCTGTTTTGGGAACTTCCAGTGGGAGAGGGATTTAAGTTTTCCCTTGTACATCCTTTTGTGAAGCTTCTTGCAAGCCCAGATTGGGGTAGATGCTAGGACTCCTTACCTGTGCTACAGAGCACTGAGAGCTGTCTGGCAGACTGTTGGGTTGGGAGCATGCAAGAGCCCTGGTCTGGTTGCATCCCTGTCCTGGAGCCTGTGTGGAATTGTCCGGTGCAGCTGCACAGGACAAAAGAGGCTGCATTGCTGTAGGCAGCGGTGCCGTTGCTGTGGCCTTCCCCTTCATGGCCTCTGCTCTCAGCCTTCCCTCTGGTGCCTCCGCTCCTGCAGGTCTGGTCTGGTGCAGCCCTTTTTGTACTGGTTTTGGGCGTACGATGAGCATTCTGTTGCCTGTTCCATGGCCATGAGAAGAGCAGGAGTGGTGCTGGAGGTCCTTTTCTCTGTGGCTGTGGGAACCTTTGTGCTCTGTGTTGGACTTAGATGAGGGACAGGTAGAATGGGTGCTTTGTATCTCCAATCCCTGGGAGCATCTTCTGTCTGTAGGATGAGGATGAGCTTACAGAAGGAGTGGGTGTTGCAGAAGTCCCTTTCTGCATGGGTGCAGGTGCTCTCTGGCTGCATGTGAGACCTGGATGTGGAAGGGGTACATCAGTGGCTGTAGCTCTCGCTTTGCCCAAGGCTGTGAGGGGGGATGTGTTAGAGACCCTGTGGATGCTGAGGAGATCCCATTGTCCATGCTTACAGGCACCTTGTGGCTGCCCTATCTCATGTGGCCTGTGTGGGTTAAAGATATTTTAGGTGGTGCAGCTCTCCTTTGGCCATGAGTGTGGGCACCTTCTGGGTGTCTTTGGGATGAGGCCGAGATTATAGGAAGGTTGGGTGTTACGGATGTCTTTTTCTCCTTGGGTGCAGGTACCATCCTGCTGCATGAGAGGCCTGGCTGTGGAAGACTTACATGAGTGGCTGTAGCTCTCGCTTTGCTTTGGGCACCTTCTCTTGGAGCCTTGCAGGAGGACGTGTGAGAGATGCTGTGGATGCTGTGAAGCTCCCATTGTCCGCGGCTGCGGGCGCTTTCTGGCTGCCAGTGTTGCCTGGGTGGGGAGCAGATACTTTAGGTGGTAGCAGTCTCCTTTGGCCATGAGCATTGGCACTTCTTGTCTGCGTGCTGAGGACGGGGCAGAGGTGCTGTGGGTGTGTGGCAGCCTCTGAGGCTTTGCTGTCTCGTCTGCCAGTCTGCACTGGTGCCTCTTTTTTATAGGGGTCTGGGGCTGACTGTGTCACGAGCCCCATTGTGACGTGGAGTCTGCGGGTTGACATGACATGGAGCTGTGGGTCGGCTGTGATGGTGCTGTGACATGAGGAGTGCTGGTGCCAGGATCTGTTTTGTGGACTTCCAACGGGAGAGGATTTTATAGTTTCCCTTTGCACATTCCTTTCGGAAGCTCCTTGAAACCCAGGATGTGGTAGAGACCAGGAGTGTTTTACCTGTGCTTCAGAGCTCTGAGATCTGCCTGGCAGACTGATGGGTTGGGAGCGTGCTGGAACCCTGGTCGGGTTGCATCCCTATCCTGGAGCCTGTGTGGAGTTGTCCAGTGCAGCTGCAAAGGACAAATGAGACTGCATTGCTGTGGCCTTCCCGGGCCTGGCCTCTGCTCTCAGCACCCCCTCTGGTGCCTCCGCTGCTGCCAGTCTGGGCTGATGCAGTCCTTTTTGTACCTGTTTGAGGCCTACGATGAGCATTCTGTTGCCTATTCCTTGGCCATGAGAAGAGCAGGAGTGGTGCGAGGGTCTCTTTTGCTGTCCAGATCCTCATCTCCCCAACTGTTCTTTTCAGCCTCCTGTGAACCAGAATAGTTCCAGATATGTTGCTGTAGCAGCGCTGCTGTTGCCAGTGTCTTTGGGCACCTTCTTTCTGGGAGTAGGACTACAACAGGGTATGGGCAGTGTGGATGTTGTGGAGCTGTCGGTGACAGTGGCTGTGGGCACCTTTGAGGTTTTCCTGGGACCTGAGTATGGGAGAGATCCAGTGGGTGCTGTATCTCTCCATGTGCCAAAGGGCTGTGGTGAGCTTCTGGCTGTGTGTAGGCTGAGGACGGTGCAGAAGTGCTGTGGGTGTGTGGGAGCCTCTGAGTCTTTGCTCTCTCGTCTCCTCCTCCGCCTGTCTGCACTGGTGCATCCTTTTTATAGGGGTCTGGGGCTGACTGTGTCATGAGCCCCATTGTGACATGGAGTATTATGAGCTGTGGGTTGGCTGTGACGGTGCCATGCCATCACGAGTGCAGCTGCCAGGATCCCTTTGGGAACTTCCAGTGGGAGAGGATTTTATAGTTTCCCTTTGCACATTCCTTTCGGAAGTGCCTTGAAACCCAGGATGGGGTAGAGAGCAGGAGTGTTTTACCTGTGCTGCAGGGCCCTGAGAGCTGCCTGGCAGACTGATGGGTTGGAAACGTGCAGGAGCCCTGGTCTGGTTGCATCCCTATCCTGGAGCCTGTGTGGAATTATCCGGCCCCGCTGCAAAGGACAAATGAGGCTGCATTGCTGTGGGGACCCCCAATGCCTTGGCCTTGCCCTCCACCCTTATGTAAATTGACACAGCTTAATCACACATAATGTGACACAGGCACTGAAATGAAAATGTACTGTTTGTCCAGAGGAGGCCACGGAGCTGCTGCGAGGGCTGGAGCAGCTCTGCTCTGGATCCAGGCTGAGAGAGCTGGGCTGGTTCACCCTGGAGAAGAGAAAGCTCCTTAAGGGGAGACCTGAGAGCAGCTCCAGTGCCTGAAGGGGCTGCAGGAAAGCTGGAGAGGGGCTTGGGACAAGGGCCTGCAGGGACAGTCCAAGGGGAATGGCTTTAAGCTGCCAGAGGGGAGACTGAGATGAGCTCTTAGGCAAAAGGTCTTCCCTTGGAGGGTGCAGAGAAGCTGTGGCTGCCCCATCCCTGGCAGTGTTCAAGGCCAGGTTGGACACAGGGGCTTGGAGCAAGCTGCTCTAGTGGGAGGTGGCAGGGATTGGGGCTGGATGTGCTTTAAGGTCCCTTCCAACCAGTCTGGGATTCTTTGAAATCCTTAAAAAGAATGGCTGGGTTTGGGTGAGGAAATGCTGTTACCTCTGGGATCTGTGGGAAGAGGAGCTCAGTAAAGTCTAAAGAAATTTGACAGCAGCAGGTCATCCTTGCTGATGGTTTTGGAGGTTGTCTTTAATACCTTTGGCATAGAAGACATGTTCCGTTGGCCCAGCCTGCCTGTACAAGTGCCTGGCTGTGCTGATCCTCTTTCAGTTTGAAGTGCAAGGTGTGCGTTTGTCTGTCTGTGAACTAAAGCCAAGTTTTTCCGTGACTTCCCTGTGCTTTGCACATCTGTTTGTCAGTAGAAGATAACACCTGCATTATCTTCCAGCTGCTTGGTTCAGCGCAGACTCTTACATCCTCTAATTGAACCGGTGTCAGGCAGGACATGCAATGGGAGCGCAGGAGTTTCCATCCGGACATCAGGAAACACTTTTTCACCATGCGGGTCACCCGCACTGTTACGGGTTAAACATAGAGGATGTGGAGTCTGCCTCTTTTGAGATCCTAAGAACTCATCTGGATAGGACCCTGCACAAGCAGCTCTGGGTGGCCCTGCTTGAGCGGGGATTGGACAAGAAGACTTCCAGAGGTGCTTCCAGCTTCTTCCTGGTTTTGACTGTGAAATGCTTTGGGGACTGGAAACCCTCAACAGATCCAGTAAGCCCAGAGGGAGAAGATACAGCTACTGTCATCAAACAACTTCAGTAGAATTAGTAATGTGTTGACTTTTGATTCCTAAATACAACATTTTGTGCTCCAAGTGGTGAGATCATGTGTGTCTGTGTTTCTGTAGTCCCTTTTTGAGTTTATTCCTCATGATGTTGATAATACCAGGTATTAAAAACCACCTGTGTTGTATCTTCAGGGAAAAGAATTTGGGATTGAGCCTGTGACTCAAACTGAAAGAGGGGAAGTTCAGGTTAGATAAAAGGCAGAAGTTCTTTACTGTGCAGGTGCTGAGGCGCTGGCACAGGGTGCCCAGAGAAGCTGTGGCTTCAAGGCCAGGTTGGACAGAGCCTTGGGCGCCATGGTCTAGTGTGAGGTGTCCCTGCCCGTGGCAGGGGGTTGGAACTGGATGATCTTAAGGTCCTTTCCAACCGAGGCCAGTCTGGGATTCTGTGATTCTCTGATGTATCTTGATTTGGTCTCTTCCAGCATTCATCACTCTGCTGAATGGAGAGCAGGCACAAAACGCCATTGGGAAGTATCACCAGTATTCTCTTTGGGGAAAAGAGATATCAGTGCAACTGCAGCCGACAGATGCTTTGCTGTGCATTACCAATTTACCCACTTCGTTTACCTTGGAAGAGTGTGAAGAACTTGTGCATGAGTATGGCAGTGTTGAGAGGTGTTTCTTGGTCTATAACGAAGTTACTGGCCATTCCAAGGGCTACGGCTTTGTGGAATACATGAAGAAGGACTCCGCTGCCAAGGCCAGGCTGGAACTTCTGGGGAAGCAGTTGGAGGAGAGCACTCTCTTTGCACAGTGGATGGACGTGAACCAGCTCACCCCAAATCTTATTCACTCTAAGTGCCTTTGTGTGGAGAAATTTCAGAAAGACTGTGCTGACTCCAAAGAACTGATCCAAGCTTTCTCCCTGAAGTATAAACCTGTGTTCTGCCAGGTATGTTCAATTTGTATCTTCTGGAAGGTCAGGGTTGTGATTTAAGTAGCTCTGTATTTCTGTGATTCCCTGCTTGCTTCCTAATACTTGTGTTTTTCATGTAAGTAGTGAATGGTTCTGCATCTGCAGTGTGATGTATGCTGTGGTACAGCTGCTTTCTTGGTGCTTGTTTGCAGTGGTGCTGGGTGTTAGCTGGGGATTGTGCAGAAGACTCCTGTGAGCACCAGTAAAATGTTTGTAGGACATCCCCTTCCTCGTGCTTTGGATTGAAAGCCAATTTAGAAATATTTCAGAGAGCCTTTGAAGTGCGCATGGCTGTTGGTTTTATTGCTCAGTAAAGAAAGCAAGCCTGTGAGTCTATGAGTACCACAAGTGCAACAGTTTAGATGGTGGAGAAGATATATATAAACACACATATGTGTGTGTGTGTAATTCATATATTTAAGAAATGTCTGCAAACATCAGATGTTGTTTTTCCCTAACTGAAGAAGATGTAGCTTGGGATCTAGATGTTACTGCCAGTTGCAGTATCTGTAATCTCCAAGGAGCTCGTTCAGATCTCCTGGAGTTGCCTTACTGCTGTCAAGGAAAGCCTGGGTGAAAAACGTCCTTTTTGTTTCTTAGTTTTCTTTTTCTTAAGGAGCTGGAGTGACAGAGCAGAATGTTTGCAGTCTCGTTCTCATGGAGCTGCCTGTTTCTGTTGGAGATTTCTTTTGCCTTTCAAAATATCCATCAGTCGACGGGATTGCCTTTGAAATTTGAAATGTTTTCATTTATTTGTGGGGGGAAAAAGTATTGTAATGTTTACTTTGTAAGAGCTGCAAAGCAAAGTCCTTTAAATAAAGGCTGTCTCTTTAAAATAAGCCCCATCCATGGGTGCCCCTCCCTCGTTCTGTCTGCTGAAGCGCTCTGAAACTTTTCCTGTCAGTAAGATTTTTCTGGAGTGTTTCTGTCAGTGGAGGCAAAGTCTACATTTATCTTTGTAGAACCTTTGGGTTCTATTGCCCTGTCTGTAAGAGAGGTGATAAAAGTGCGGAGGGAAAACGCTGAAAGCCTTGCATATTCTGTAACCAAACTCGATGTCAGAGAAGATGGTTTAAGCACTGTCCTTTGTTCTCCTTCGGCAGAAAGAAAGAGTGGAGACTGTGTGGTTGTTAAACACACACACATGTTAACAAGTCCTAATAGAACCATTTTCTAAGTCCCTGTGGCAGGCAGTTGGAATTGGATGAGCTTTCAGTTCCTTCCACCACGAGGCAGTCTGGGGTTCTGTGATTTGGGTTTGTTTCATTGACACCTCTGTCTGTGCTGAGTTTTAATTCTCAATGTGGCAGACCTTCTTCCAGTGTATGCTCAGATTTAACCCTCTTCAATGCCCAGTACGTAAGGAAGTTTGTGTCAGCTCGTTTGAAAGGATTTTTCTGTGGTTTTGAAGTTGGAGTCATGTTTCTGTTCTTTGACTGATGTCGCTCCCTGACGTGCTCAGTTACAACTCGAGTAGGTAGCAGCAGCCCTAAAGTACTTGTCTGGGTTAAGATGCTTGCACAAATGCTGTGATTTGGGAAAGGGCAGAGAGATTCGGTTCTTCGTAACAAGGGCTTTATCTCCCATAGTGAGTGTTGCTCTATGGAAACGGTTGAGAGAAGGTAGCCGCTCTCCAGCCTTGCTGCAGCAGCTCTAACAAACTGCAGCCATTCACAGCCCCTACAGGAGGGGAAATTCTCACCTGACAGAACCTAAAGATGCGATTGCTATTTTTATTCTGTCATTTTGGGTAAAAGCCTGGGGTTTTAGTTATATCCTTGCAACTTAAATGCCAACTTTCTGCCAGCCAGACGTGTATTGTTTGAGCATTATGAAAGGACAGAGAAAATCTTGTGTTTGAACATTGATGTGGCATTTGAAATTCATTCTAGTGCCATGTTTTATGAGTCACACACGTATGCTGGAAAAGTGGGTTTGGCTGTTCCTAGGCATTACAGTGCTGTCTCACTCTCTGATACCTGCCTGCCTTAGTACTCCAGATGGGTGGTTCTGCTTTGTGGTGTTTCTTCTTGTCGGTGCTCAGGAGCAAAGTGTTCCAGGCAGAGCTGGGAGATGGGATGAGAAGTCTGCATGTGACCAGAGCTGGCCCTTCCCTTGCAGGGGGGTGAATCTGGGTTGGACAAGTGAGGCAGATGGGGATCTCTAAGTTGCTCTGTGGTTGTATATGCTGAGTGATTCCATGTTGGTGCTTCCTTGTGTGTTATGTTCTGAAAATCTTGAGCAGGATAATCCAGCAGGGAGGAGCTGACAGTACTTGTAGGGAGCTGGATGGTCAGGATCATTTCAAGGGCTGCTTGTGGTGCCTGCTGCCTTTAGTTCTCATTTGGGTCTGCTTTGGAGACCTGGGACCACTAGGCAAGCCCTGGGGGTGCCTGGAAGCCCCTTAAGGGGAACTGGGAGCGTGCCAGAGCCTTGTGAAGGCAATGAGGTAACCCCTGGGGGATACTGGGAACCCCTGGGGGATACTGGGAACCTGTGTGGGTCAACTGGGAGTAACAGGGAGCCCCTCAAAAGACTCTGGGAGTAATTAGGACCCCCAAAATGTTCTGAGAACCTTTCTGGGGGAAACTGAGAGTCACTGGGACTGCGCTTTGTTGTTTCAGAAGATGGTTTTTACACAACTTTGACCAGTGGGAGCGCATCCTGGGGAATTTTTGCCATGGGGAACGCCGAGACTCCATTGGACTGATTTTGGTGCTCAGGCACTGGACAGGAATGGGGAATAGTGCAGGGGTGAGGATTTCAGTGTCAGCGCCACTGCCAGCCCCTGCCCCCAGTAAGAATGGGAAACCCAAAGACTTGAGAGTGATAGAGTTTATTGACTGACGTCCAGGGGCGTAGTACTGATAACCCCAGTACTTACCAATAACGTGTGATGGTATAATAAGAATAAATAATAATAACAGCTGGAGGTCAACGTAATACTAATCTTAATAAGAAGAATTCTGTCTAACACACATTAATCCTATTACTATCTCCTAAGGTATACCTAAATCCTATCGCTACTAATAACAACAACTAACAATAACAACACCTAAAGAATAATGTAAAACTGAGCTAGACTAACAGGAACAATAGCATCAACAAGAATAACAATAAGAAGAACTAGGGAAATAAGGATGGGAGGGGACCTAAGACTACCGGGGGACTGCTGCCCTCAGGTGGTATTTCAGTGGTGGTGGAGGAGCTCAGCCCGGGAGTGGGGTGTTTTTTCTGGCGGCGGTGGATCTTGAGATGGGAGTTCCTGCCCCGAGTGGTGTTAAAGAGCCTGGAAATTCGAAAACACGCAGGGATTTGTAATTCCTCTTGACAATTCCCCCATCAGCCTGAAGCCAAGCTGCCGAGTTTCTGTTGCTGGGGATTTGGGCAGGTCAGCGTTTAAACAAAGCGCATGGAGGG
>NW_026636563.1:2500-24267 GCF_028554395.1 Pezoporus wallicus | reverse complement strand
CACTGACTGCAGAAGAGGCTGAGCTCCATCCTTCTGTCCTGGCTCTTTGGCTGTGGGAGCAGAGGCCAAACATTCATGCTCTACTTACTCTACTGCAGGACCGGCAGTAGAGGGCACCTAAGAAGTTGCACACAATTAGACCTTTGGTAGGAAATCAAGGAGCAACAGCAGTGCTGTTGGCAATGTTGCAGAACTCACTGTCTTCAGAAGAGGGCCAGCACAAGCTTTCTGTCCTGCGTCTTCGGCTGTGAGAGCAAAGGGCAAACATTCATGCTCCACTCAGTCTGCTGTACGACCTCCAGGAGAGTTCACCAGAGAAGTTGCACACAATTCGACGTTCAGGTGAGAAAGCCAGGAAGGGCAGCAATGCGGGTGGCACCATTGTAAAGCTCACTGTCTGCAAAAGAGGCCCCACACCAGGTTTCTGTCCTGGCTCTTCTGTCTTTCTCTACTCAGTCTGCTGCAGGATGGGCTGGAGAGGGCACCAGAGAAGATGCACACAATTGGACTTTAAGGTGGGAAAGCGAGGAGCAACAGAAATGTGGGTGCACCTTTGCAAAGCTCTCTGTCTGCAGAAGAGGTTCAGCACCAGCTTTCTGACCTGGTTCTTCGGCCGTGGGAGCAGAGGCCAAACAACTGTGCTCTACTCAGTCTGTTGCTGGATGGCTGAGAATTGGTGCCCCCGAGCTTGGATTCAAATGGACTTTTTTGTGGGAAATCTGGGAACTACAGCAATGCGGGTGGCTCTCTTGAAAAGCTCACTATCTGCAGAAGGGGCCCAGCACCAGCTTTCTGTCCTGGCTTTTCAGCTGTGGGAGCAGAAGCTAAACATTTGTGCTGCACTCACTGTGTTGCAGCACAGCCGAGAGCGGGTGCCGCAGAGGTTGAATTGAAATGGAGTTTTAGGTGGGAAAGCGAAGACTAACAGCAAGGCAGGTGGCTCTGTTGCAAAACTCACTTTCTGCAGAGGATGCCCAGCACCACCTTTCCTTCCTGGCTCTTCGGCTTTAAGAGTAAAGGCCCAACATTCTTTCTATAGGCACTCGGCTGAGGGACAGCTGAGAGCAGAAGCCATAGAGGTGGGTTTCAAATGGAGTTTTAGGTGGGAAATCAAGGAGTGACTGCAATGACGGTGGCACCGTTGCAAAGCTCACTGTCTGCAGAAGAGACCCAGCTCCATCTTTCTGTCCTGGCTCTTCAGCTGTGGGAGCAGAAGCCAAACATTCGTGCTCTGATCACTCTGCTGCAAGACAGCCGAGAGGGAGCGCCGGAGATTTTGTACTCAAATCTACTTCTGGTAGGAAATCGAGGAGCAACAGCACTGCCGGTAGAACAGGTACAAAGCTCAATATCTACAGAAGGGGACCAGGACCAGATTTCTGTCATGGCTCTTCAGCTGTGGAAGCAGAGGACAAATATTCATAATCTATCAGCTGAAGGACAGTCGAGAGTGGGCACCGCAGAGGTTGGATTCAAATGGACTTTTAGGTCGGTAAGCGAGGAGGTTCAGCAATGTGATTGGCACCCTTGCAAAGCTCACTGTCTGCAGAAGAGGTCCAGCACCACCTTACTGTCTTGGCTGTTTGGCTGTGGGAGCAGAGGCCCAGCATTCGTGCTCTGCTCACTCTGCTGCAGGGCAACCAGGAGAGGGCACCAGAGGAGTTGCACACAGTTTGGCTTTTAGGTGGGAAAGCGAGGAGGGACAGCAATGCTGGTGGTACCGTTGTGAACCTCACCCTCTGCAGAAGAGGCCCAGCACCACCTTGCTGTCCTTGCTCTTCAGCTGTGGGAGCAGAGGCCAAAATTTCGTGCTCTGAGCACTGTGGTGCAGGACGGCCAGAAGAAGGCACCAGAGAAGTTGCAGACAATTGGACTGGGTTTAGCAGTAGCACTCAATTTTTCTCCTTCTTGGTAGCTGGTGCAGTGCTGTGTTTTGACTTCCAGCCTGAGAACAGTGCGGGCGATACCGATGATTTCAGTTGTTGCTAAGTGATGTTTACCCTGACCAAGGACTTTCTGAGGCTCATGCTCTGAAAAAGAGTAGGGGAAGCTGGGAGGAAGCGGAGACAGGGCCCCTGACCCAGGCTAGCCAGGGAGGTATTCCATACCACCGCATGTCATGCCCGGGGGTGTGGGGTAACTGCGGTTACCCGGAAGGACACAGGCTTCTGGGTCCGACTCGTTTCTCGGCGGGTGGTATTGTATTCTCTTCCCTTGTTATTTTCTCTGATCATTGTTGTCATTGGTAGTAGCAGTGGTGATTTGTGTTGCACATTGGTTGCTGGACTGTTCTTGTCTCAACCTGTGGGAGTGGCACTCTTTTGATCCTCCTCCCCATCCCTCCAGAAGTGGGGAAAAGGAGAGTCCCGGGGGGGGGGGAGGGGGGTGGGCCTCGATTGCTCTCAGCCCGGCACCACTCAGCCTGGCACCACTCAAGATGTCTGACTAGGGTTTAAACCATAACAGTTCTTTTGGCACCCAACATGGGGCACGAGGGGTTGAGATAAATGACAGATCTGTCCCGATTAATAGTCACTCCTCACAATGCTGATTTATTGGCTCTCAAGGTTGTTCCTCTTGATCTCACAGTTTCAGTATATCGTATCTTACTTCCATCCAGTATTTGCTGTATTAGTGTTTTTCAAGTGTGGGGCTTGGGCTAAGGTTTTTGTCTCATTGTACTTTATGGTAATGACTTGTAATACAATAGAATCATTGATCATGAAACTGATCTGGCTTATGTTCCCAGTATGGTCACCACCTTTATACTTTGGGAGGTATATAATAGAAGTGCTTAGCAATTACACATCTTTTTTCTCCTTCTCAGGTGCTCAACCTGTGAAGGAGACATTCTTTTACCCTCCCAGTCCTCCCCCCCGACCATTTACATTTGAGAGTTTTGAAGTTTTTGAATGGCCTTTTAATGCTGTTGAGACTTGTTTGCTGATCATGATGGGAATCACCATGCTAGCACGCATACAGAGTGTGTTTTGCCCACGAGTGAATTCAAGAGTTAAGCAGAGTCAGGTTTGGGTCTTGTCTGGGGTCAAACGACGACGTAGGAGGACCAAGAGATTTTCCCTGAGGCTGGATGGCCATGAGTGATAGGGCGTGTGGGACAGAATGGGCAAGTGCTGCAGAAAATATACGGACTCAGTCAGAGATCAATATGATCAGACAAAAAGCTGTTTATTACAAAGCCTTCACCCCTTAATTACTATTTCTTACATGCACTTACAGTGATTTGGCATATTATGATTGGATACATGTCTTGAAGACCTTTTGCAACTAGCATATAATTGGTTAAGTACAGGTGTGGGAACTTGACCTCAAAAGCTTGCCAACAGTCCACAGTTCTCATTAACTCAGTGAATTCCAGCTTCTTCTTATCTTGCTTGCTTAAGCTTCCTTGGGCCTCTCACAGCCTTGCTATATCTTTCAGGATTATTCAGAGTTTATGTACCAATTATGCATTCTCCTGTGAGAACACAGTCTCCACAGGAAAGTATCTAGGTAAGTGGGCCCCTTCAGTACTTTGGAATTTCACTACCGAACACCTGCAAAATCCAGAAGAATTAGTAAAACACTTAAATGAGGTGTGTGGTCATTCTGGACATACCAGAGATGGACAAATCATGGCAACATGCTGGGGCTTGGCCTACGCTTACAGGGCCTTGTTCAACACTATCCAGCACGTTCAAAAGGAAAAGAATGTTGGCGGATCTGAGGGAAAAGCAACAGTCAGCGCAGCTACTCCAGCTCCAGGCACAGCCGCTTCACCACCCCCAGCGACAAGTACAGTCGCTACTCAAACTTTGGCTGCAATGAGCAGCGCAGCTACCCCAGGGGCAAGTACAGCAGCTGCTCAAACTTCAACTGCAACAGACAGCGCAGCTACTCCAGGTCCAAGCACAGCAGCTACACCACACCCAGCAACAAGTACAGTCACTACTCAAACCACAGTGATAATTACTGCAGCCAAACCAGAGGACCAATTCGTACCAATATCGGTTGCCCCTGTACGCAAGAGAACAAGCAAAAAAGAGGCAAGAAGGGTGAAGCAAGATGAAGAAACAATGTATTCACCACCCGGTAAAAAAAAAGAACTGTCATGGTTTAAACCCCAGCCAGACAGCTTGTTCACTCACTCCCAGGGAGTGGTGCTGGGCTGAGCGCAATCGAGGCCCCCCCACCGGGGCTCTCCCCTTCCCCGCTCCCAGAGACTGCAACTCCTATGGGTTGAGACAAGAACAGTCCAGCAACCAATGTACAAGACAAATCACCACCGCTACCACCAACGACAACAATGATAAGAGAAAATAACAAGGGAAGAGAATACAATACCACCGGCCAAGAAGGGAGCCCCACCCGGAAGTCCGTGCCCTTTCGGGTAACTCCCAGTTACCCCCCACACTGGGCATGACATGCTGTGGTATGGAATACCTCTTCGGCTAGCCTGGGTCAGGCTCCCCATCTCTGCTTCCTCACGGCTTCCCCTCCTCCCTGGCAGAGCATGAACCTCACAAAGTCCTTGGTCAGGGTAAACATCACTTGGCAACAACCGAAAACATCAGTATCACCAAAACTGTTCCCAGGCTGGAAGTCAAAACACAGCACTGCACCAGCTACCACGAAGGAGAAACATGACTGCTACTGCTGAACCCAGGACACCTCTCTATCATGTGACCAGGAAGAAGAATGATTTTAAAACGGGCCCTGATCAACAAGAAGCCTTTGAGCAAATTAAACGCGAGATAGTTCATGCAGTAGCCCTTGGACCAGTCCGGACCAGGCCAGATGTAAAAAACTTACTGTACACTGCAGCCACGGAGAATGGTCCTACCTGGAGCCACTGGCAGAAAGCTCCAAGGGAGACTCGTGGTTGACCCCTCAGCTTTTGGAGTCGGGGATACAAAGGATCTGAGGCCAGCTATACCCCAACTGAGAAAGAGATACTGGCAGCCTATGAAGGGGTTCGAGCTGCTACAGAAGTGATTGGCACTGAAGCACAGCTCCTCCTGGCACCCTGGTTGCCCGTGCTGGGCTGGATGTTCAAAGGCAGGGTCTCCTCTACACATCATGCAACCGATGCTACATGGAGTAAATGGGCTGCACTAATTATACAACGAACTCGAATAGGAAACCTCAGTCGTCCAGGCATTCTAGAAGTCACCATGGACTGGCCAGAGGGCAAAGATTTTGGAATGTCACCAAAGGAGGAGGTGATGCGTGCTGGAGAGTCCCCACCATATAATAAACTGTCAGAAAGTGAAAAGCAGTATGCCTTGTTTACTGATGGGTCCTGCTGTATTGTGGGAAAGTATCGGAGATGGAAGGCAGCCATATGGAGTCCTAGGCAACAAGTTTCAGAAACTGCTGAAGGAGAGGGTGAATCGAGTCAGTTTGCCGAGGTGAAAGCCATCCAGCTGGCCCTGGACATTGCTGAACAAGAAAAGTGACCAGTACTTTATCTCTATACTGACTCATGGATGGTGGCAAATGCCCTGTGGGGGTGGTTGAAGCAATGGAAGCAGAGCAACTGGCAACGCAGAGGTAAACCCATCTGGGCTGCTGCCTGTGGAAAGATATTGCTGCCAGGGTGCAGAACCTGGTGGTGAAGGTAGGTCATGTAGATGCCCATGTACCCAAGAGTCAGGCCACTGAGGAACACCAGAACAACCAACAAGTGGATAAAGCGGCTAAGATTGAAGTGGCTCAGATGGACTTAGATTGGCAACATAAAGGTGAATTATTTTTGGCCTGGTGGGCCCATGACACTTCAGGCCATCAGGGCAGAGATGCAACATATAGATGAGCCTGTGATCGAGGGGTGGACTTAACAATGGACACTATTGCCCAGGTTATTCATGAGTGTGAAACATGTGCTGCAATTTAACAAGCCAAGCGGTTAAAGCCTCTTTGGTATGGAGGATGATGGCTGAATTACAAATATGGGGAGGCCTGGCAGATTGACTATATCATCCTGCCACTAACCCGCCAAGGCAAGTGCCATGTGCTTACCATGGTGGAAGCAACCACCGGATGGCTGGAAACATATGCTGTGCCCCACGCCACTGCCCGGAACACTATCCTGGGCCTTGAGAAACAGATGTTGTGGTGACACAGCACCCCAGAGAGAACTGAGTCGGACAATGGGACTCATTTCCGGAATATCCTTATAGATATTTGGGCCAAAGAGCATGGCATTGAGTGGGTATATCAAATCCCGTATCACGCACCAGCCTCTGGAAAAATCAAACGGTACAATGGGCTGTTAAGAACTATACTGAGAGCAATGGGTGGGGGAACTTTCAAGCACTGGTTTGCACACAGGCCCAGCCCAGTCAGAACTTTTACATATTGTAGAGGGGGACAAAGTTCCTGTGGTGCATATGAACAATTTGCCCTATGGCCAGTCCATGGTGACTTCTAGAATGCCTGGACAACTGAGGTTTCCTATTTGAGTTCGTTGTGTAATTAGTGCAGCCCATTTACTCCATGTAGCATCAGTTGCATGATGTGTAGAGGAGACCCTGCCTTTGAACATCCAGCCCAGCACAGGCAACCGGGGTGCCAGGAGGAGCTGTGCTTCAGTGCCAATCACTTCCGAAGCAGTTCGAACCCCTTCATAGGCTCCCAGTATCTCTTTCTCAGTTGGGGTATAGCTGGCCTCAGATCCTTTGTATCCCCGACTCCAAAAGCCGAGGGGTCAACCTCGAGTCTCCCCTGGAGCTTTCTGCCAGAGGCTCCAGGTAGGACCGTTCTCCCCAGCTGCAGTACACATTACATTTTTTGCATCTCGCCCGGTCCGTACTGGTCCAAGGGCTACTGCATGAACTATCTCACGTTTAATTTGCTCAAAGGCTTCTTGTTGCTCAGGGCCCCATTTAAAATCATTCTTCTTCCGGGTCACATGAGAGAGAGGGCTTACAATCAAACTGTAATTTGGGATGTGCATTCTCCAGAACCCCACAGCACCCAAGAAAGCTTGCGTTTCATTCTTATTAGTTGGTGGAGACATTGCTGTTATCTTGTTGATCACATCTGTGGGGATCTGTCTACGTCCATCTTGCCATTTTATTCCCAAAAATTGAATCTCCTGTGCAGGTCCCTTGACCTTACTCCGTTTTATAGCAAAACCGGCTTTCAGCAGGATTTGGATTATTTTCCTCCCTTTCTCAAAGACTTCTTCCGCTGTATCGCCCCACACAATAATGTCATCAATGTATTGCAGGTGTTCTGGATCTTGCCCCTGTTCCAGTGCAGCCTGGATCAGTCCATGGCAAATGGTAGGGCTGTGTTTCCACCCCTGGGGCAGTCGGTTCCAAGTGAACTGGACACCCCTCCAAGTAAAAGCAAACTGTGGCCTGCACTCTGCTGCCAAAGGAATTGAGAAAAATGCATTGGCAATTTCAATCGTGGCATACCACTTGGCTGCCTTTGACACTAGTTCATACTGAAGTTCTAGCATGTTCCGGTACGGCAGCACTCAATGTTGGTGTGACTTCTTTCAGGCCACGATAGTCTACTGTTAGTCTCCATTCTCCATTAGACATTCGCATTGGCTATATGGGGCTATTAAACGGCGAGCGGGTCCTGCTGATCACCCCCTGACTCTCCAGTCTACGGATCAGCTGATGGATGGGAATCAGGGAGTCTTGGTTGGTGCGGCCGGTGCACTGTTGTGGTAGCAATTGGCACTTGTTGTTCTTCAACTTTCAGCAACCCCACAGCAGAGGGATCTTCTGAGAGACCAGGCAAGGTGGACAGCTGCTCAATTTCCTCAGTCTCCAAAGCAGCAATACCAAAAGCCCACCTGTACCCTTTTGGGTCTTTGAAGTACCCTCTCTTGAGGTAGTCTATGCCGAGGATGCATGGAGCCTCTGGACCAGTCACAATAGGGTGCTTTTGCCATTCCCTCCCAGTCAGGCTGATTTCAGCCTCCAGCACAGTCAACTCTTGGGATCCTCCTGTCACTCCAGAAATATAGATGGGTTCCACCCCTTGACAGCTTGATGGCATCAGGGTACACTGTGCACCGGTATCTACTAGAGCCCCATACTTCTGTGAGACTGATGTGCCAGGCCATCTGATCCACACAGTCCAGTAAATCCGATTGTCCCCTACCTCCACCTGGCTGGAGGCAGGGCCCCTGTAATGGTCATCACAGCGTTGGACACTTAAGTCGTGTTGAAAGGGATTATTCTTCGTTATCACAGGAGCTGGAGTAAAATCAGCTCTTCCATTCCATCTGGGAAACTGCTCACCAGAGACTGAAGCCGTAACTCTCATGGGATGATCAGTCTTGGCCCTTGCTCCCCTCTTCAGTTCACTCACCCGTTCCTCCAAAGCTGAAGTAGGTTTTCCATCCCACTTTGTCATGTCTTCTCCTTGATCCCGCAGGTAAAACCATAGGGTACCCCGTGGCGTATACCTCCTGTATCTCCTCTCTCGAACAATAGGACGCCTTTTGTTAATAGCTGAGACGTGTGTTGGTACACGTGAGGAGCTGGATAAATCAGATAGATCGTCCCTCAGTTGTTTGAGGTCCTAGGACAGTTTTTCCACAGCTGAGATGATGGAAGGGGTGAGATTGTCTTCGAACTCACGGAGTTTATGAACCATTTCATCCACTGTTAGCGGTACTATGTCATTCCAGGTTACTGTTGCCAATGAATGGGCATAGGTTGACGGTGCATTTTTCGTGTATGTTTTCGCCACATGGGTCGTGTACATTCAACTTCATCTGGGTCTATGGGTGTATCCCAGTTATTCGGATTGATGTGATAGATCATCTCTACGATGATAGATCATCTCTACGATGGCCGATTCCCTCAGAGACTGGATGTCTTTGTCTATAGTAGTACACTTGGCCGAACGACTCATAACATCGTCCTTGTATGGAAACCTTTCTTTCACAGCTTCCAAGAGCCGCCTCCAAAGACTGAGAGACTTTTTCTCTCTTGCAATTGCTTTGTCAATTCTCCCTTCTCTTGCAAGTGATCCCAGTTGCTTGGCTTCTGTACCTTCTAGTTTGTGACCATCGGCCCCATTGTCTCAGCATCGGAGTAAACAGGTGATGATGTGCTCCCCTGGTTGACAGGTAAAATCTTTTCGCGTATTCCACAGCTCGGCTGAGGTCCGAGGTCGAGAAGTTACCTCTTCTTCTTCTTCTTCGTCATGTGATGATGACTCCTGATCAGATTCTGGACCGGGTGGTGAAATCATTGTTCCTTCATCACGCTTCACCCTTCTTGCCTCTTTTTTGCTTGTTCTCTTGCCCACAGGGCAACCAATATTGGTACGAATTGGTCCTCTGGTTTGGCTGCAGTGATTATCACTGTGGTTTGAGTACCGACTGTACTTGTTGCTGGGGGTGGTGCAGCTGCTGTGCTTGGAGCTGGGGTAACCATGCTGTCTGTTGCAGTCGAAGTTTGAGCAGCTGCTGTACCTGCCACTGGGGTAGCTGCACTGTTCATTGCAGCCAAACTTTGAGTAGGGACTGTTGCTTTTCCCTCAGATCTGCCGAGATTCTTTTCCTTTTGAAGGTGCTGGATAGTGTTGAACAAGGCCCTGTAAGCATAGGCCAAGTCCCAGCACGTTGCCGTGATTTGTCCATCTCTGGTATGGCCAGAATGACCACACACCTCATTTAAGAGTTTTACTAATTCTTCTGGATTTTGCAGTTGTTCGGTAGTGAAATTCCAAAGTCATGGAGGGGCCCACTGACCTAGATACTTGCCCATACTATCCCACACACCCTGCCACTCATGGCTGTCCAGCCTCAGGGAAAATCTCCTGGTACTCCTACATCGGCGTTTGACCCCAGACAAGACCCAAACCTGACTCTGCTTAACTCTTGAAATCAGTTGTAGGCAAAACACACTCTGTATGCGTGCTAGCATGGTGATTCCCATCACAATCAGCAAACAAGTCTCAACAGCATTAAAAGACTATTCAAAAAATTCAAAACTCTCAAATATAAATGGTCTGGGGGGACGACTGGGAGGGTAAAAGGATGTCTCCTTCACAGGTTGAGCACCCGAGAAGGAGAAAAAAGATGTGTAATTGCTAAGCACTTCTATTATATACCTCCCAAAATATAAAGGTGGTGACCACACTGGGAACATAAGCCAGATCAGTTTCATGATCAATGATTCTATTGTATTACAAGTCATTACCATAAAGTACAATGGGACAAAAACCTTAGCCCAAGCCCCACACTTGAAAAACACTAATACAGCAAATACCGGATGGAAGTAAGATACGATATACTGAAACTGTGAGATCAAGAGGAACAACCTTGAGAGCCAATAAATCAGCATTGTGACGAGTGACTATTAATCCAGTCAGATCCGTCGTTATCTCAGCACCTCATGCCCCACGTTGGGCGCCAAAAAGAACTGTCGTGGTTTAAACCCAGTCAGGCAACTTGTTCACTCACTCCCAGTGAGTGGTGCCAGGCTGGAAGCAACGAGGGCCCCCCCCCCCCAACCCGGGCTCTCCCCTTCCCCGCTCCTGGAGGAACGGGGAGGAGGATCAAAAGGGTGCAACTCCTATGGGTTGAGACAAGAACAGTCCAGCAACCAATGTACAACAGAAATCACCACTGCTACTACCAACGACAACAATGATAAGAGAAAATAACAAGGGAAGAGAATACGATACCACTGGCCAAGAAATGAGTCCCACCTGGAAGCTCGTGTCCTTCCGGGTAACTCCCAGTTATCCCCCACCCCCGGGCATGACGTGCTGTTTTATGGAATACCTCCTTGGCTAGCTTGGGTCAGGTGCCCTGTCTCTGCTTCCTCACAGCTTCCCCTCCTCCCTGGCAGAGCATGAACCTCGCAAAGTCCTTGGTCAGGGTAAACATCACTTAGCAACAACCGAAAACATCGGTTTTACCAACACTGTTCCTAGGCTGGAAGTCAAAACACAGCACGGCACCAGCTACCACAAAGGAGAAACATGACTGCTACTGCTGAACCCAAGACAGGAGGATAGGAGAATTATTATGTCTCTGGTGCTAACGAACCAATTAAACTTCTATGAGCATTTACTGCACATGCTTCAGTTTGGCCTCTTATCCCACAGCTGAAGAGCCAGGCCAGAAAGCTGGCGCTTGGCATATTCAACACACAGCGAGCTTTGCAACAGTGTCACCCGCATTGCTGTCACTCCTTGCTTTCCCAGCTAAAAGTCCATTTACATGCTACATCTCTGGTAGTTGCTCTCGCCTGCTCAGCAGCAGAGTGTGCAGAGCACAAACGTTTGGCCTCTGCTCCCACAGCCAAAGAACCAGGATAGAGAGCCAGTGCTTGGCATGTTCAGGATATAGTGAAGCTTTGGAACGGTGCTACCCTCATCGCTGTCGCTCTTCTCTTTCCCAGCTAAAAGTCCATTTGAATCCAACCTCTCTGGTGCTCACTCTCGACTGGCCAGCAGCAGACTGAGAAGAGCACGAATGTTTGGCCTCAGCTCCCACAGCCAAAGAACCAGGCGGGAAAGCGGGTGCTTGGCATCTTCAGCTCACATTGAGCTTTGCAACGGTGCCACCCTCGTTGCTGTCGCTCCTTGCTTTCCCACCTAAAGGTGCATTTCAATACAACATCTTCGGTACCTTCTCTCGGCTGAGCAGCAGAAGAGTTAGTAGAGCCTCTTCTCTCACAGCTGAAGAGCCAGGATGGAAAGCTGGTGCTTGGCCTCTTCAGCTCACAGTGAGATTTGCAACAGTGCCCCCTCCATTGCTGTTTCTATTAGCTTTCTCAGCTAAAAGACCATCTGAATCCTATGTCTCCAGTGGTCGGTCTCAGCTGCTCAGCAGCAGGGTCAGTATTGGACAAACATTTGGCCTCTGCTCCCTTAGCCGAAAAGCCAGGACAGAAAGCTGGTGCTAGAAAACTTCAGCTCACAGTGAGCTTAGCAATGGTGTCCCCCGCATTGCTGTTGCTCCCCTTTTTCACGATTAAAAGTCCATTTGAATTAAACATCAATGGTGCCACCTCTCAGCTGCCCAGCAGCAGAGTGAGTAGAGCATGAATATTTGGCCTGTCATCCCACAGCAGAAGAGCCAGGATAGAACAATGGTGCTTGGTATCTTCAACACAGTGAGCGTTGCAACGGTGCCACCTGCACTGCTGTCGCTCCTCTCTTTCCCATGTAAAAGTCCATTTGAATCCAACCTCTCCAGTGGTCGCTCTCGAATGAGAAGCAGCAGAGAGAGTAGAGCACGAACGTTTGGGCCCTGCTCCAACAGCCGAAGAGCCAGGAGGGAAAGATGGTGTTTGGTATCTTCAACAAACAGTGGGCTTTTCAAGGGTGCCACCCGCATTGCAGTTGTTCCTTCCTTTCCCACCGGAAGGCCATTTGAATGCAACTAACTACTCCTGTGGTAGCTCTCAGATGCTAAGCAGCAGAGTGTGTAGAGAACTAACATTTGGCCTCTTCTCCCACAGCTGAACAATCAGGACAGAAACATGGTGCTAAGTATCTGGAACACACAGGGAGCTTTGAAACGGTGCCACCCACATGGCTGTCTCTCCTTGCTTTCCCACCTAAAAGACCATTTGAAACGAACCTCTCAGCTGCCCGCTCTCAGCTGAGCTGCAGCAGAGTGAGCAGAGCAGGAACGTTTGGCCTTTTCGCCCACTGCTGAAGAGCTAGGAAAGAAAGCTGGTGCTGGGCTTCTGCAGCTCACAGTGAGTTTGCATTGGCGCCCCCTGCATTGCTGTCGCTCCTTGCTTTCCCACCTAAAACTCCATTTGAATACAACCTCTCTGGTGTTCACTCTTGGCTGAGAAGCAGCAGAGTAGAGCACAAATGTTTGGCCTCTGCTCGCACAGCCGAAGAACCAGGACAGAAAGCTGGTGCTCGGCTACTACAGCTCACAGTGAGATTTGCATTGGCGCCACCCGCATTGCTGTTGCTCCTCTCTTTCCCACCTTAAGGTCCATTTGATTACAACCTCTCTGGTGTTCGCTCTCGGTTGAGCAGCAGCAGAGTGAGTAGGGCATGAACGTTTGTCCTCAGGTCCAACAGCCAAAGATCCAGGAGGAAAGCTTTTGCTGGGCCTCTTCAGCTCACAGTGAGCTTTGCAACGGTGCCACCCGCATTTCTTTTGCTCATCGCTTTCCCACTTAAAAGTCCATTTGAATGCAAAATCTCCTGTTGTCACTCTCGGCTGAGCAGCAGCAGAGTGAGTAGAGCAGGAGTGTTTGGCCTCTGCTCCTACAGACAAAGAGTCAGTACAGAAAGCTGGTGTTGGGCCTCTTCATCTCACAGTTAGCTTTGCATTGGTGCCACCCGCATAGCAGTCGCTCCTTGCTTTCAGACCTAAATGTCCATTTGGATACAACCTCTCTGGTGGTCGCTCTCAGCTGCGCAGCAGCAGAGTGAGTAGAGCAGAAAGGTTTGGCCTCTGATCCCACAGCAGAAGAGCCAGGACAGAAAGATTGTGCTGGACAGCTTCAGCTCACAATGAGACTTGCATTGGTGAAACGCCCATTGCTTTCGCTCCTCGCTTTCCCACCTAAAAGTCTACTTGAATCCAAACTCTCCATTGGACACTCTCGGCTGCCCAGAAGCAGAGTGAGTAAATTAGGAACGTTTGGCCTCTGCAAACACAGCCAAAGAACCAGGAGAGAAAGCTGGTGCTTGGCATCTTCAACACACAGTGAGCTTTGCAAGAGTGCCACCTGCATTGTTGTCACTCCTCGCTTTCATACCTAAAAGTCCATTAGAATCCAACATCTCTGGTGTCGCTCTCGGCTGAGCTGCAGAAGAGTTAGTAGAGTACGAACGTTTGGCCTCTGATCCCACAGCCGAAGAGCCAGGACAGGCTGCTGCTGATGGGAATCTTCAGCTCACAGTGAGCCTTGCAACTGTGCCACCCGCATTGCTGTCGCTCCTCGCTTTCCCACTTAAAAGTCCATTTGAATCCATAGCCTCTCAGCTGGTCGTCTCTCAGCTGCCCAGCAGCAGAGTGAGTAGTGCACTAACTTTTGGCCTCTGCTCCCACAGCCAAAGAGCCAGGAGGGAAAGCTGGTGCTGGGCCTCTTCAGCTCACCGTGAGATTTGCATTGGTGACACTCGCACTGCAGTCGCTCCTCTCTTTCAGACCGAAAAGTTCATTTGAATGCAACCTCTCCTACAGAAACTCTCAACTGCTCAGCAGCAGAGTCAGTAGAGCATGAACGTTTGGCCTCTGCTTCCACAGCCAAAGAACCAGAAGAGAAAGTTGGCGCTTGTCACCTTCAACACACAATAAACTTTGCAACAGTGCCACCTGCATTGCTTTCTCTCCTCGCTTTCACACCTAAAAGTCCATTTGGATCCAAACTCTCCGGAGCCTGCTCTCACCTGCCCAGCAGCAGAGTGAGTAGATCATGAAATTCTGGCCTCTGCTCCACAGGAGAAGTACCAGGCAAGAAAGCTGGTGCTTGGCATTTCAGCAAGTAGTGAGCTTTGCAACAGTGCCACCCACATTGATGTCGCTCCTCGCTTTCCCACCTAGAAGTCCATTTGAATCCAAACTGCTTTGGTGTTAGTTCTCGGCTGCTCTGCAGCTAATTAGAGCACGAATATTAGGCCTCTGCTCAAGACACGAAGAACCAGTTAAGAAAGCTGGTGCTGGGCATCTTCAGCACACAGTGAGTTTTGCAATGGTGCCACCAGCAGTGATGTCTTTCCTGGCTTTCCCATCGAAAACTCCATTTAAATCCAACCTCTCCAGTGCTCGCTCTTGGCTTCCACGCAGCAGAGTGAGCAGAGCATATGAGTTTGGCCTCTGCTTCCACAGCCAAAGAACCACTAGAGAAACCTGGTGCTGGCATCTTCAACGCAAAGTGAGCTTTCCAACAGTGTCACCCGCATTGGTTTTGCTCCTCCTTTTCCCACCTAAAAGTCCATTTGAGTCCAAACTCCTTCAGTGTTCGCTCTCGCCTGTCCAGTAGCAAAGTGTGTAGAGCACTAATGTTTTCCCTCTGCTCCCACAGCCAAAGACCCTGGTAAGAAAGCTGGTGCTGGGCAACTTCAGCACACAGTGAGCTTTGCAGTGGTTCCACCTTCATTGCTGTTGATCCTCACTTTCCCAACTAAAAGTCCTTTTGAATCCAACATCTCCGGTGGTGACTCTCGGCTGCCCAGCAGCAGTGTGAGTAGAGCATGAACGTTTGGCATCTGCTCCCACAGCCAAAGAACCTCATAAGAAAGCTGGTGCCCGGCACCTTCAACACACAGTGAGATTTGCAACAGTGCCACCCGCTTTGCTGTCACTCTTCGCTTTCCCACCTAAAAGTCCATTTCAATCCAACCTCTTTGGTGGTTGCTCTCTGCTGCCCTGTAGCTGAGTGAGTAGAGCATGAACGTTTGGCCTCTGCTCCCACAGTAGAAAAGCCAGGAGGGTAAGATGGTCCTGGGAGTCTTCAGCTCACAGTGAGCTTTGCAGTGGTTCCACCCACATTGCCGTCGCTCCTCGCTTTCACACCTAAATGTCCATTTGAATCCAACTTCTTTGGTGCCAGCTCTCGGCTAAGCAGCACCAGATTTAGTAGAGCATGAATGTTTGGCCTCTACTCCCACAGAAGAAGAACCAGGCCATAAAGCTGATGCTGGGCATATGCAACACACAGTGACCTTTGCAGCGCTGCCACCTGCATAGCTCTCGCTCCTCACTTTCCCACCTAAAAGTCCATTTGAAACCAAACTCTTTGAAGCCAGCTCTAGACTGCCCAGCATCAGAGTGAGTAGAGCACGAAAGTTTGGCCTCTACTCCCACAGTCGAAGAGCAAGGAAGGAAAGCAGGTGCTCAGTATCTTCAACACACAGTGACCTTTGCAGCGGTGCCACCTGCATAGCTCTCGCTCCTCTCTTTTCCACCTAAAAGTTGATTTGAATCCAAGCTCTCCCATGGTCACTTTCAGCTGCTCAGCAGCAGAGTGAAGAGAGTACAAATGCTTGGCCTCTGCTCCCACAGAAGGAGAGCCTTCAACACGGAATGAGCTTTACAATGGTGCCCCCCACATTCCTGTCGCTCCTTGCTTTCACACCTAAAAGTCCATTAGAATCCAACCTCTCTGGAGCCTGGTCTCACCTGCCCAGCAGCAGACTGAGTAGAGCATGAATATTTGTCCTCTGCTCCCACAGCAAAAGAGCCGGAAAAGAAAGCTGGTGCTTGGTGTCTTAAACACACAGTGAGCTTTGCAATGGTGCCACCCACATTGCTGTCGCTCCTCGCTTTCCTATCTAAAAGTCCATTTGAACCCAACCTCTCTGGTGCCCACTTTCAGCTAAGCAGCACCCGAGTTAGTAGAGCATGAATGTTTGGCCTCTGCTCCCAAAGCAGAGCAGCCAGGAGGGAAAGCTGGTGCTATTCTTCAGCCCACAAGGAGGTTTGCAACAGTGCCACGCGCATTGCACGCTCCTCACTTTTCCAACTAAAACTCCACTTGAATCCAAACACTCCGGATCCCGCTCTCGGCTGCCCAGCAGCAGAGTTAGTAAAGCATGAATATTTGGCCTCTGGTCTCATAGCTGAAGAGCCAGGAGGGAAAGCTGGTGCTTGGTATCTTCAGCACACAGTGAGCTTTGCAACGGTGCCAGCTGCATTGCTGTCGCTCCTTGCTTTCCAAGCTAAAAGGACATTTGAATCCAGCATCTCCAGTTGTCACTCTCGGATGAGCAGCATAGGAGTTAGTAGAGCATGAATGTTTGCCCTCTGCTCCCACACCTGAAGAACCAGAGAGGGAATGCTTTTGCTGAACCTCTTCAGCTCACAGTGACCTGTGCAACGGTGCCACGCGCACTGCAATCGCTCCTTGCTTTCCCACCTAAAATTCCATGTGAATACAATGTCTCCGGTGGTCACTCTCAGCTGAGCAGCAGAAGACTTAGTAGAG
Source organism: Pezoporus wallicus (assembly GCF_028554395.1). NCBI lineage: Eukaryota > Metazoa > Chordata > Aves > Psittaciformes > Psittacidae > Pezoporus > Pezoporus wallicus. The sequence continues at coordinate 7,372 of NW_026636563.1, read as the reverse complement.
CATGAATGTTTGGCCTCTTCCCCCACAGCTGAAGAACCAGTCCAGAAAGCTGGTGCTTGGCACCTTCAACACCCAGTGAGCTTTGCAACAGTGTCACCCACATTGCTGTCGCTCCCCGCTTTCCCAGCTAAAAGTCCATTGGAATCCAACCACTCTGGTGGACGCTCTAGGTTGAGAAGCGGCAGAGATAGTAGAATACGAAAGTTTGTCCTCTGCTCCCACACTCGAAGAGCCAGGAGGGAAAGCTGGTGCTGGGCCAATTCAGCTCACATTGCACTTTGAAGGGTGTCACCTGCATTGCTGTCGCTCCTCGCTTTCCCACCTAAAAGTCTGTTTTAATCCAATCTCTCCGGTGGTCACTCTCTGCTGAGCAGCAGAAGAGTTAGTAGAGCATGAATGTTTTGCCTCTGCTCCCACACCCAAAGAGCCAGGATGGAAAGCTGATGCTGGGCCCCTTCAGCTACAATGAGTTTTGAAACGGTGCTACCCGCATTGCTGTCACTCCTCGCTTTCCCACCAGAAAGTCCATTTGAATCCATCCTCTCCAGTGGTTGCCCTATGCTGTCCAGCAGCAGAGTAGGTAGAGCATGAACGTGGGGCCTCTGCTCCCACAGCCAAAGAACCAGGATAAAAAGCTGGTGCTCAACATCATCAACACACAGCGAGCTTTGCAATGGTGAAACAAGAATTGATTTCACTCCCCTTTTTCCAACTAAAGTCCATTTGACTCAAGCCTCTTCGGTGGTCATTCTTGGCTTCCCATAAGCAGAGTAGAGCACAAACTTTTGGCCTCTCTTCGCACAGCCAAACAGCCAGTCATGAAAGCTGTTGCTGGGCCTCTTCAGCTCACAGTGAGCTTTGCAATGGTGCCACCCTCATTGCTGCGGCACCTCGCTTTCACACCTAGAAATCCATTTGAAGCCAACCTCTCCGGTGCTCGCTCTCAGCTGAGCAGCCGCAGAGTAAGTAAAGCATGAATGTTTGGCCTCTTATCCCACAGCTGAAGAGCCAGGCCAGAAAGCTGTCGCTTGGCATATTCAACACACAGTGAGCTTTGCAACAGTGTCACCTGCATTGCTGTTGCTCCTCTCTTTCCCAGCTAAAAGTCCATTTACATGCAATGCCTCCGGTAGTTGCTCTCGCCTGCTCAGCAGCAGAGTGTGCAGAGCCCGAACATTTGGCCTCTGCTCCCACAGACAAAGAATCAGATTAGGGAACCGGTGCTTGGCATCTTCAGGAAATAGTGAGGCTTTCCAACGGTGCTACCCACATTGCTGTCGCTCTTCTCTGGCCCAGCTAAAAGTCCATTTGAATAAAACCTCTCTGGTGCTCACTCTCGGATGCACAGCAGCAGACTGAGAAGAGCACGAATGTTTGGCCTCTGCTTCCACAGCCAAAGAACCAGGATGAAAAAATGGTGCCTGGCATCTTCAACACTCACGGAGCTTTGCAACAGTGACACCTGCATTGCCTTTGCTCCTCGCTTTCCCACCTGAAAGTCCATTTGAATCTGACCTTGCCGGTGGTCGCTCTCAGCAGACCAGAACCTGACTATGTAGTGCAGGAATGTTTGGCCTCTTCTCCACCGGTCATAGAACCAGGCAAGAAAGCTGGTGCTTGGCATCTTCAGCACACAGTGAGCTTTGCAACAGTGCCAACCGCATTGCCGTCACTCCTCGCTTTCCCACATAAAAGTCCATTTGAATCCAACCTCTACAGGGGTCGTGTCGGCTGCCCAGCAGCAGACAGAGTAAAGCACGAACTTTTGGCCCCTGCTCAGACAGCTTAAGAGACAGGATAGAAAGCTGGAGCTTGGCATCTTCAACAAGAGTGAACTTTGCAACGGTGCCACCCGCACTGCTGTCGCTCTTCGCTTTCCAACCGAAAAGTCCATTTGAATCCAATCTTTTCAGTGGTCACTCTTGGCTGTGCAGCAGCAGAGTGAGTAGAGCACGAACATTTAGCCTCTGCTCGCGCAGCTGAAGAGGCAGGAGGAAGAGATGGTGCTTGGCATCTTCAACACACAGTGAACTTTGCAATAGTGCAACCCACATTGCTTTGCTCCTTGCTTTCCAAACTAAATGTCCATTTGAATCCAACCTCTCCGGTGGTCGATCTCGGCTGCACAGCAGCAGAGTGCGTAGAGCAGGAAAGTTTGGCCTCTGCTCCACAGGCAACGAAAAACAATAGAAAGATGGTGCTTGGCATATTCAGCTCACAGTGAGCTTTGCAACGATGCCACCCGTACTGCTGTCGCTCCAGCTAAAAGTCCATTTGAAGAAACCTCTCCCGTGGTTGCTCTCAGCTGAGCATCAGAAGAGTTAGTAGAGTATGAATGCTTGCCCTCTGCTCCCACAGCCAAAAAGCTGTGCCACCCAAATTGTGGTCGCTCCTCACTTTCATGACTAAAAATCAATTTGAATCTAACATCTCCGGTGGTGACTCTTGGCTGCCCAGCAGCAGCATGAGTAGAGCACGAATGTTTGTCCTCTGCTCCCACAGCCAAAGAGCGAGGTGGGAAAGCCGGTGCTGGGCATCTTCAGCTCAAATTGAGCTTTGCAAAGGTGCCAACATCACTGCTGTCACTCCTTTCTTTCCTACTTAAAAGTGCATTTCAATACAACATCTCCAGTGCCCTTTCTCGGCTGAGCAGCAGAAGAGTTAGTAGAGCAAGAAGAAGAGAGGACGGGAGAGGAGAGGGTAAAAGAAGAGAGCAGAGGAGTGAAAAGGAAATGCGATTAAAGGAGGGGAGAGGAGAGGAGAAGAGAGGAGAGGAGCAGAAAGGAGATGAGAAGAGAAAAGAGGAGAAGAGAGGACTGGAGAAGGGAGGAGAGGAGAGGAGAGGAGAGGAGAGGAGAGGAGAGGAGAGGAGAGGAGAGGAGAGGAGAGGAGAGGAGAAAAGAAGAACAAAGAGAAGAGAGGAGAGGAGGGGAGAGGAGAGAAGAGGAGAAAAGAGAACAGAGGAGAGGAGGGGAGGGGAGAGGAGAGGAGAGAGAGAAGAGAGAGAGAGACAAGAGAGAAGAAAAGAGGAGGGGAGAGGAGAGCAGTAAAGGGGAGAGGAGAGGAGAAAAGAGAACAGAGGAGAGGAGGGGAGAGGATAGGAGAGGATTGGACAGGAGAAGAGAGGAGAGGAGAGGAGAGGAGAGGAGAGGAGAGGAGAGAGAGAAGAAGAGAAGAGAGGAGAGAGAGGAGAGGAGTAAAGAGGAGAGGAGAGGAGAAAAGAGGTGAGAAGAGGAGAAAAGAGCAGAGTAGTGGAAAAGAAAAGCGAAGAGAGGAGAGGAGAGGAAAGGAGAGGAGAGGATAGGAGAGGACAGAAGAGGAGAAAAGAGAACAGAGGAGAGGAGGGGGAGGGGAGGGGAGAGGAGAGCAGAGAAGAGGAGAGGAGAGGAGAGGAGAGGATAGGAGAGGACAGAAGAGGAGAAAAGAGAACAGGGGAGAGGAGGGGAGGAGAGGGGAGAGGAGAGGAGAGAAGAGGAGAGGAGAGGAGTGGAGAGGAGAGGAGAGGAGAGGAGAGAGAGGAGAGAGAGGAGGAGAGGAGGAGGAGAGGAGAGAGGAAAATAGAGGAGAGAAGGAAAAAGAGGAGAGAGAGAGGAGGGAGAGGAGAGGAAGAGAGAGGAGAGAGGGAGATATATAAGTGAGAGGAGGGGAGAGGAGAGAGTAGAGAGAGGGAGAGGAGAGAGAGAGAGAGAGGAGAGAGGAGAGAGAGAGAGAGGAGAGAGAGAGGAGAGGAGAGAGAGAGAGAGAGAGAGAGAGGAGAAGAGAGAGAGGAGAGAGAGGAGAGAGAGAGAGGAGAGAATAGGAGAGAGAGAGAGAAGAGGGAGGGAGAGAGAGAGAGGGAGGGAGAGAGGGAAGAGGGAGAGGGGAGGGGAGAGGAGGAAAGAGGGCCGAAAAGTAGGAGAGGAGAGAAGGAAAGAGGGTTGAAACAGAGGAGAGAGGATAGGAGTGGAGAGGAGAGGAAGTGAGAGGAGGAGGGGAGAGGAGAGGAGAGGAGAGGAGAGGAGAGGAGAGGAGAGGAGAAAAGAGGAGAGGAGAGGAGAAAAGAGGAGAGGAGAGGAGAGGAGAGGAGAGGAGAGGAGAGGAGAGGAGAGGAGAGGAGAGGAGGAAAGAGGGCTGAAAAGTAGGAGAGGAGAGAATGAAAGAGGTTTGAAACAGGAGAGAGGATAGGAGTGGAGAGGAGAGGAAGCGAGAGGAGGGGAGATAAGAGGAGAGGAGAGGAGAGAAAAGGAGAGGAGAGGAGAGGAGAGGAGAGAGGAGAGGAGAGGAGAGGAGAGGAGAGGAGAGAAGAGAGGAGAGGAGACGAGAGGAGAGAGAGAGGAGGAGGAGGAGAGGAGAGGAGAGGAGGAGGAAAAAAGCTGAAAAGTAGGAGAGTAGAGAAGGAAAGACAGAGGAGAGAGAGTATAGAGAGTAGGAGAGGAGGAGAGTAGGAGAGGAAGAGAGAGGAAGAGAGGAGAGGAGAGAGAGAAAGAGAGGAGGGAGAGAGGAGAGAGGAGAGAGAGAGGAGAGAGAGAGGAGAGAGAGGAGAGAGAGGAGAGGAGAGGAGGAGAGGAGAGGAGAGGAGAGGAAGAGAGAGAGAGAGAGGAGAGAGGAGAGAGAGAGAGAGAGGAGGAGAGAGAGAGAGAGGTTAAACACATAAATATTTACAGAGATTTATACTTAATATTTGAGGAGAGACTAAGAAGAGAGAGAGAGAGAGAGAGAGAGAGAGAGAGAGAGAGAGAGAGAGAGAGAGAGAGAGAGAGAGAGAGAGAGAGAGAGAGAGAGAGAGAGAGATAGAGAGAGACGAGAGAGTGAGAGAGAAAGAGGAGAGGTGAGGAAGTGAGGAGAGGAGAAGAGAGGAGAGAGGGAGAGTAGAGGAGAGGAGAAAAGGAGAGG
>NW_026636562.1:0-23665 GCF_028554395.1 Pezoporus wallicus | reverse complement strand
CAGCAGTGCATGGTGACTAGACTCACAGGACAGGTCAGCAGAGCACAGCGGTGCTGTATGACATTAGTGTGCCAAGGCAGGACTGACTGGGGCACACAGGGGAAGGAGAATTCAGGAAAGCAGATGAGGGCCATGAGTAAGGAGCCATCAGTGGGCAGAAGCAACCCAGGGGCTGGATAGCCCAGGGGCTATCCACAGAGGCTCTGTAGTTGCGCAGCTGGGCCTACATGAGGCACAGAAGCAGGGCTGGTCAGGAAGAACCGATTCTGCCCTGGGTTTGTGTGGCAAAGATGTGGTAGCTGGGGGCTACAGGGAGCAGCTGCTGGAAGCTTCCCATGTGTCCAACAGGGCCAATGACAACAGGGGAGAAGGGACTGGTGAGGAGGTGGTGTTGAGAAATTTGACTTTTATTTTTTCATGCCCCTGCTCGGCTGCGATTGGCAATAAACTGAGAGAAAAGAGTGAGCGATCTCTGTCCGTGTCCTTGTGTCGACCGACGAGCCTTTCGTTTTATGTTCTCCCCTCTGTGCAGCTGAAGAGCACAGCGGCAAAGCAGCTTTGGTGAGCGAGTGCCTGGCGTCCAGGCACAGTCAAGCGGCAGAGACTCAAGGGTTGTACGCCGAGGCAGAGCCTGGGTAAGGACAGCAGGCGGCTGTCCTGAGGGAGAGGTCCCCACAGCTTGGGGCCTCAGGCCGGCCTCGGCCTCGCGGCCGCCGGGACCCATCTCCGAGCACAACTGTGGCTCCCGGGCCGGCCCTGGCGTAACGGGCTCCACTTCCCGTGGCGCCCCGCGGGCGCGGCGCAGGCGCAGTGTGGGCTGGGTTCGGCTCGGCTCGGCTCGGCTCGGCTCGGCGCGGCGCGGGGCTGGCGGTGGGTTGGGGCCGGGATCATGAGGCGTCGGGGTGCGGTGCAGCGGAAGGTGCCGTGTTTGTTCGTGACGGAGGTGAAGGAGGAGCCGTCGGCCAAGCGGGAGCGGCAGGTGGTCGGGGCGGCACGGGGCTGGGAGGGCGGTAGGAGGTGGGGGCCCCAGTCTCCGCGGCGGGGCCGAGTCCGGTGCCGGGTCGAGCTGACCGGAGCGCACCCGACGGGGTGAGTCAGCCGAGTGGTGAGAGGTTTGGCTGCAGGTCTCTGGCGAAATGGACGGTGGCGTATCCAGGTGCTCACGCAAGAGTCGGAAATGGTCACGGCAAGGAACGAGCCTGCTCCACCGTGGACGGACTGGGAGTTGTGTAAAACTGTCGCGCCATGCCCGCCTGTGAGCCTTGTGGGGAATAAACGCGCTTTTTTCTCTTCTGTTTTGTTGTGATCCGGGCAGTAACAGGGTTATGCGGGAAGAATTCCTTTGAGGCTGTAAAACGTGGGATATCTAATAAGGGGAAAGTAGTGGATCCGAGTCAACGTTACGACTTCCTGAGATGGAAATGGCAGTGTCAAGACAGACTGGGGTGTGATTCGCCTCTCTAGCCATAGACCTTCAATCTTTCTTACCTGGTTTTAGGAGCAGTACCTACTGTTTTCTGTCAGCTGCATGGTGAACTTTTATCCGTGTGGGTGACTTTCACCCTTTAGTATTTCACTTCTGGACGGAAGAGCTGAAATGATTGCCAAGACTTCAGTAACTAAGTTGTTCAACTCTGAGTAGCAACACCATCGTGGTAATGGTCATGTAAGGGTCTCCCTATGTATTTTCTTAATTCATGCAGAAGAAACCATTAGGGGATTAGGTCTAGAACTGGCATACGCTGTGTTTTCCCTTTTTTCAAACTGCAGGCAAGAATTCCAGAGGGGGTTCTGTTTGCTGGGGAAGAAGGGTGGTGGTGGTCAGAAAACCAACGGGAATTTTACCTTCTTACCCTGAACGATTTTCATGTAATCTTCATAAAATTGTCATAGATGATTGCAAATCTGTTTTCTAAAATAGAAAACAGCCCATTGATACAAAGAAAGCCTGTAGAAGGTTCTCATTTTATGAATTCAGAGTTCTGTTTTGAGATTCACAACTCATAGGTGTCCTGGGAGAGAGGAGGAAGGGGAGATGATTTTGCAGGAACATTTGAATCCAAACACGACTGGTGATATGTTTACAGTGATGCTGTTACAGAACCCCGCTTAGAAATTTGGAATAGTTGTGGGTGGCTGTTTATTTCAGATGCCTGGATCACTTGTGTCTTTGCTCTTGGAAGTGGAAGACTGTTTAGTTGGCAGCTCTGATACCAAGTGTGTAACATCAGGATGCTTTTGCTACCTTGTGTTGCACTGGCCCTTGTATTTCATGGCATAAAATGGTGCTGTTGGCTTCCAGTTCCGAACTGAGAGCTTGGAGCAGCTCATGGGGATGAATTTCTGTTGCCATTGTCATACAGGAAGGCACATCCAAATACTGCAGCATTAGCCTGGAGCCCTTCTAGTTTATATGCACTACTTGAAGTGCATAAAATGGCAAAATTATCTCTAAATAATAAACAAGTGTGGAAAAGGGGGAGAGAGTTTGCAAAGAGATTGCCTTTGGTCTTCTGTATTAGAGCATTTTCCAGGCTGCCATGTCTTGAGGAAACTGGTGTATTTTGATAGGGTTAGAAATCAGGAATAGGATGAGTAAGACTTGGCTTCTAGAGTCCAGTTGTCAGGAGCAAGAATCCACATGAGAAAAAAGACAGTAATCTAGCCATGATGAGGGTTTAAAATACCTGTCTTTTTTTCAGCCGTTTAAAGTTTTGGCTACTGAAACTATAACTGCAAAGGCGATAGAGGCAGATATATACAGTGCAATTCCTACTGAAAAGGTGGATGGAACCTGCTGTTACGTAACTACCTACAAAGGTAATGCAACGGTTTTGTGAGTTTTCTCATGCTGAGTAGAAGCCTTGTTTTATGTAGCTTTTGCTTTTGTTGTGAGGTTTACTGGATTACAGCTTTTGTGAATGCAGCTGCCATTGAAGATCTTGACCACGCAGTAATAGTTACCGTAACCATAGGTCCATGTAGTCTAATGAATGTATGAATTTATGTAGTGTCTTTGGCCGTAAAATAATTTCTCTTGTTGCAAATGAGAATTCATACCTTGTCTTTTATGTACTTGATTTCAGCGGGTATGGTCACCTCAGTAAACTGCTGGTTTTCTTTCTCTGGAAACTCTAGGGCAACCCTATCTGTGGGCTAGGCTGGATTGTAAACCTAACAAGCAAGCTGAAAAAAAGTTTAAACAATTCTTGTATTCATTGGAAGATTGCAAAGGTTGGTGAAGATTTCTTACTTTTTCTTTTCCGATAGAAGTTAATCTAGTTTGCAAAGCGGCTCTCATGTAATGCAGGAAATGTCAGTGATCATACTCAAATTATTTTAATGTCACTCTTGAAGAGAACTTTAGAGTCGACTGAGGAAGGAGATACCAAAAGCAGTGCAGTGGGTGAGATAAGGGCTGGCATGGTATGGCCAGTGGGTGGCAATGCCTGTGGGAACGTTTACAGGTCTCCTGGGAGCATGGAGAGCTCAGGAGTGTGTCTGAAATTCTTGTCCACCAGTGCATGCAGTGTGAGAAGCAAACAGCATGAAATGGAAGCATTGGTTAGCTCCCAGAATTACACTATCATCGGTATTATTGATACTTGACGGAATGAGTGGTGCGATTGGAGTGCTGGGAGGGAGGCCTACAGGCTGTTTAGGAGGGATAGAGAGGGCAGGTGAGGTGGAGGTGTTGCACTGTGCATGAGGGAAAGGTTTGACTCTACAGTCTGTATGGTTAGTAGGTGATGCAGTTGTGGAGTAGGGGAAATGGAAAACAAAGGAGACGTTGTAGAGGGGTGTCTACTTCCAATAGCCCAACCAGGATGCAAGCAGCAGTAAGTTATTTCATAGGCAATTAGGAGATGTTTCCGGATCGGTAGCCCATGTCCTTGTGGGAGATTGCGATTTCCCAGACATCAGCTGGGAATATCATACTGCTGTGATGAGCAGGTCTTGGAAAGGAAATCCTATGATCTCCGGAAGCAAGGTCGGGCTTTGCTGGAGTATTAGAGAGACATGGTTTGTATATCATAGAACTGTAGGGTAGTTAGGGTTGGAAAGGACCTTAAGATCATCTAGTTCAAACCACCCTGCCATGAGCAGTGACACCTCACACTAAACCGTGTCACCCAAGGCCTTGAACACTGCCAGCGATGGAGCATTCACAGCTTCCCTGGGCAACACATTCCGGTGCCTTATCACCCTTACAGTAAAGAACTTCTTCCTCATATCCAATCTAAACTTCCCCTGTTTAAGTTTTAACCCGTTACCCCTTGTCCTGGCACTACAGTCCCTAATGAAGAGTCCCTCCCCAGCATCATTATAGGCCCCCTGCAGATACTGGCAGGTTGCTATGGGGTCTCCACGCAGCCTCCTCTTCTCCAGAAAAAAAAATCATGCAGGAAAAAGACACGAAGGGCCTCAGGTGAGGGAGCTAGTCCTGTTAGGGCAGGACCCCTCCTGATCATCTACCAAAAAGGTCTTGGGAGTTGGGAAGTCTGCACTGACTGGAATCTAGCCAGTGTTACTCCAGTCCTCAAAAAGGGCATGAGGGAAGACCAGGGAACCTACAGACCTGTTAGTCTAATGTTGGTTGCAGAAAAAATTATGGGGAAGATTCTGCTTGGTTCTGTTGAAAGTCATTTAAAGAATAATGCAATAGTCGTCTGGCACAGTCACATGGATTTACAAAGGCAAAGTCCTGTTTAACTAATTTGGTATCCTTCTATGATTAGGTCACCTGCCTACTGGATGAAGGGAAGGTGGTGGGGGTAGTTTTTCTGGACTTTAGTAAGGCTTTTGATACTGTCCCTGACAGCATCCTTCTGGAGAGGTTGGCCAACTGTGGGGACTAAGAAGGTTCACAGTGTGCTTGGTGAAGAAGTAGCTGAAGGGCAGAGCTCCCAAGGTTGTAGTGAATGGGACTGCATTTGGCTGGGGACTGGTCACCAGTGGTGTTCCTCAGGGCTCAATTCTACAGTTCTGGTTGACAGCAGCATTCCCTGGCAGCCCAGAGGGCAAACTGCATTCTGGGGTGCATCAAACCAGCATAACCAGCTGGTCAAAAGAGGTGATTATCCTGCTGTATTCAGTGTTGGTGGAGCCTCACCCTGAATCCGGTGTGCAGTTCTGGGCCCTAGAGCTTGAAGGACATTAAGGTCCTTGCATGCGTTCAGAGGAGGGCAACAGTGGTGGTAATGGGGCTGGAAAGAAGGTACTCTGAGTGCTTCGGGCTTGTTGAGTTTGCAGAAAAGGAGGCTGAGTGGTGATATGTTTTCCTCTCTACAGCTTCCTGAGGAGGGGAAGTGGAGAGGGTTTAGACATTAGGAAGCTTTTCTTTACTAAGAGGGTGGTCAGACACTGGAAGAGGCTTCCTAGAGAGGTGGTCAATGTCCCAGGCCTGTCACTGTTCAAAAGGCATTTTGACGATGCCCTTAACAACAACAGCGTGCTTTAAGTTTTGGTCAGCCCTGAATTGGTCATGCAGTTGGACTGGATGATTGTTGTGGGTCCCTTCCAACCAAAATTCTGTTCTGTTTTGTTCTTATTTATCTTGTTCCACTTTAAATACAATGTTGGCTATTTAGATGCCTATTTCCGCTTCTTAGTTTTGAACTTTTAAACTACACCATCCTAATTGTAGCTTGCCTGAGTGTGCCAGATTTTAGTGCTTGTACTAATTGGGACTACTGCCTGTAAAACAAAGTTTAGATCAGTGGTATTTTAATAGTTGCATTGAAAGACGATCAAAACGTAAAATTGGCTAAGAGTTTGCCAGGAACTAAATGTCGTACTTATACATCTAGAATTTGCTTGGAACATTGAAGAGGATTTCAAGCCTGTTCCAGATACCTGGATTCCAGCAAAGGACATAGAGTTTTCTAATGGCAATCCCTTGCCTGATGAGAACGGACATATGCCAGGTACTTAAGATGCAGAATGGGTAAAGTGGGTGGGGGGAAATCCATTTTTGAAGTTAATTAGAATTAGTTGTAGAGTAAAAAGTAGTAGTTAACCTGTTCAGAAAAGAATTGCATGTCATTCATTCAGTGTCTAGAAAGGCTTTGTTCTTCTGACACAATGAAAATAATTGCAGTTTGCTGTACAGTCTTACAGGGCTTCAGCTGAAGGCATAGTTGTCCTGTTTGCATTCCTCTGACATTTCTCTGAGACACAACAGAGTTTCTCTTGTTACTCTTTCTGTTCGGAGTTAATGGTGTGTATTGTTGTTTTGGGTTTTAATGCATGTACAGTTCTACTACATGTTTGATAACTTCAGGTATTTACTTTGGTAAAATGAAATGTTTTCTCCTAGGTTGGGTGCCTGTGGAGAAAAATAGTAAGCAGTATTGCTGGCACTCATCCGTTGTAAATTATGAGGCTGAAATAGCACTGGTATTGAAACACCATGCTGATCCAGGGCTTCTGGAAATCAGCCCGGTGCCATTATCAGAAATTTTAGAGCAAACACTGGAGCTTATTGGGACTAATATTAATGCAAATCCGTATGGTAAGTTTCTATGGTCTTTTCTTAAATACTTTCCTATTTGGTGATATTTTTGAGTTAAGTCAATGCTTTTTTTTTTATTTGCTTTTTTTTTTTAATAAGTTTTTTTAAAAGTTCCAAGTTAGCAGTGTAACTTTTTTAGAAAGGAGAGAAAGGGCTGGCTCAAAAAACACCCACCCAGAAATGCTCGCCTCAGAAAGCTGAGTTTTTACGAAACTATGTTTAGTAAACCTGTTTTCACCTGCGTGTTCTTCAGGAGTTACTAGAAGAATGCTTTGCATTACTCTTTAGTTGTTTAAAATGTTACTATTAAAATACTAAAATATTTAAGATTGTTTGTTAGTGTCTTTTCTTGACTTTTTTTTTTCCTTGCTCTTTTGATGTTCTTTATTCCCTTAAAGCAGAAAATGATTGCTTGTTTTTTTTTTTCCTGTAAAGTCAGAAATTGTAATTTTTTAATTATAAAATCTTATGAATACTTTTTTAGGGAAATGTAATTTAAGCTAAATTTTGGTTGTGGCTTCTCTGTAAAATCCTTACAACAACAAAAATAGATATGAGCACAACTGATTTCTGAGCGTTGCTGTTAGGGTAACTTGCAAGGACAGATAGGAAAAATAGTAGTATCTGGTCTAAGCATTTTCTCAGAATGTAAAGGAAATGCAACACAAAAGTTTAATGGCTGTATTCTTAAATGGAGACTTACACTGAACGGTCAGCGAAGCAGCAATGCAGTTGTTAACAGCCTGGCTTAAGTATTAATCTATATTTATAAGAAAATATATAAATAAAAGGTTACGTGAGGAAGAAACAGCTACATTTGGTACTTAAAAGTACGTATTTAACTGTTCCCTTAAACAGTTCTCTTAACTGTTACAGAATCTAATAAAAGTCTACCTTTAATAGTGCTTTAGATAGCCATAGTAACAAAAGTGAGGAAAATCTTAACGCACGTAACTAGCAGCAGTTGTTTGTTTTTTTTTCTCTTAACGTAGGATTAGGAAGCAAGAAGCAGCCTGTACATCTTCTTGTGCCACATGGAGCATTTGAAATAAAGAATCCGCCCCCTCTGAAACAAAATGACATACTATCTTGGTTTGAAGGCTGCAGTGAGGGTAAAGTGGAAGGAATTGTGTGGCACTGCAATGATGGGTGTTTAATCAAGGTAAATATATATGTGGGCATGGGGGAAGCAGTAGAGTAATTCATACGACTTCAAGTGAGGTATTCACTTCTTGTCTCGCTTTCCAAATTCTTTAGTAGTAATGTTCTCCGAGCAAGTGAGATGACAGTAGAATTAGTCAAGACAGTGAATCACTACAGTGACAACATATTAAACTTTTTCATTATCTACATTATACTAATAAGGTAATTGAGAACATAGTATTTTCTTGCCTCTCAGTATAGGAATACTCAACATTTTAAAGCTTCGTTTCTTTGTCTTAAAAATTCCTTTCTTGTAATGTTGACTTACAGAACAAGTATCGCTAATAAGAATGTGGGTTTTGATTAACTGGCAGGTTCGTATTTTTTCCTGAAGCTCTGGATGACACCTTGGTTCTGGTTTGTCTTGTGCTTTGCTGTTACTCGTGTTACTCAGATAACTGCTTAATGATTCTAAGTGCCCCAGTGCAGAGGATTTTCGAATGAAAGCACATGCACACCCACACCTCCCTGCAAGTTGGAACTGTTGGGCTACTATACCAGAACCTCTAAGCTGATTTTACTTCTTTCTATTTTAGCTCCATCGCCATCATCTTGGCTTACGCTGGCCACTTGCAGAGACGCACCTCAATTCTCAGCCGGTTGTAATTTCTTTTAATAGAGCTAAATATGACTGTGACTTTGAACCAAAGAGTTTGTTTCACCATTTTTCAAACTTGAATGGTCAAAGATTTGACAGACTCCAAGATATCAAGTTTGATGCTTGATATGGGTTTTATGAGCTACATTCCTCCTGCGTCTACCACAGAACTCTTTACAAATAATCTCCTATCTCGGGCAACGGCCTAGGTACTGTGTGCAATGTTAAGTTTTTCCTAAATGACTGATTTGATGTAGCGAGAGATCCAACATCCAGAGCAGAGATCTAGCTTTTAGCATGTTTCTTTTCAGTTCGGAAAAATTCTTAACTTTTGAATCCATTTCTGGAAACTGTTATAAGTTAAGTGTCAGAAGCATACTGTAAAGGATGTATTTCAGGTGGGCCCATAAAATTGCATTTTTTATTTTTTCTAAGTTGTAGCAGTTTCTTTTGGTGGAAAACTTTTCATTGGTATTACTTAACTGGTAAGCTGCAGCATTATACTGTTACTCAAAAGCCCACTCAAGCTATACGCTACTTAAGTCCGTCTGCTATTTTGAGACAAAAAGCGTGAAAGAAAGTAAACTTCTATTTTAGAGGTCCTCAGTGATTTGAGACATGACTTGGCTCAATAACACCCAGACTGCATCTCAATTAGGAAACTTCATCAAGGGCATATTAAGAAAGATGACCTATAAATAATAAAGGTGAGACCGCCCGATTGTTTGGAGTTGGCTTTATTTGTGCTGTAAAAGTATACATCCAGCTATATAAAATATACAAAATGAAAAATTATTTAAATACCAAAACACCATTAGATTGGTTGAAATACTACTATAACTTTATTTTCAATTCTTTGTTCTTGGATTTTCTAAAATTTGAGGTAAAAACAGTCAGGGATGTAAGCGCAGGTAGTCAGCACACTGACCCTGAGTCCACAGTTAAGGATGATAGCGCGAGACAGCAGAACGAATTGCACGTTTTTACTGGTCTGGAACTTGGCAGACTTGGTACATTTTAAGAGTTTCTTGACTTACAGGGTAAGTCCAAGGTTTCAACTTCGCTTAACACCTGTGTATAACTCAAATTACTGTTCTAAATTAAGATACAGTATTGCAAAGGGGCTGGGAGAAGTAAAACTCATTTTTGACTGGTGTATATAAATACTGACCATAATCTGTCGACTAATCCAATTCTGTGCTCTTAGGTATGTGCCAAACTATTGTAACTTTAATAGACTTGTATTATTCCGAGATAAAAAACAGATAAAATAAATATTATGAAATTGCCCCCGAATTTATTTACTGTATTAATACTGAGGACACTAAACACTAGCCTAATCAACAGAAACATTGCCTGGACTATCCCCTTGAATGCCAAACTCTTCAGAAAGCTGCTTTAGTTTCTCTTCTAAGATAATATTTTTTTTAACTTCTTCACTGTAGTTATATTTCAGATCTTCAATTTCTTCAAAAAAGGAAGGGCCATAGTTTTCTAGTTCTCTTCTCAGCGCTTTTGTTTCTTCCTGTTAAAAAGAATGAAGGAATACACTACCTTTATCCGGAACTTGGGAAATACATGTCAACAACTTAAGTGGTAAATGATGAGATAATAATAAGCATGTTCTCTAGAGACACTAGATATTAGTTTAGATATTAACCAACTCCTCCTAGATAACCACTGTCTCATTGTCTTGCCCAGGATGATCTTTGCAACTCACCCTTAATTGCTGTTTCTCCAGCTCAGAGGCTTTCAACTGTGTCTGGAGGTCAGCTGCTTCCATTAACCTGTCACTTTTATCCTTCTGTAAAATTTCATTCTGTCCTGCAAAAGTCATGGTAATTTGTTACAAAATTTAAGGTAATGAAAAACAATGATACGAGTTATCTTGTCACAGTAATTCTGCATCCCCTGAAAGCTGAACAATTTGTAACAGTGTGTAAACCCAATGGGGATCAACAACCACCAAAAATTCAAGTCACTTGGGCTTTAGTTCTTACACAAATTAAGTGGGTGTGTCTGGCTCCTATAACTGAATGCAGTGCTCCCATTGCCAGTCCTGCATTCAGTTTCTCTGAGTTAAATGCAGGAAATTTGGCAATAACGTAGTGTAAGGATCTTGTTAACTATAATCATAATTTCAGAAAGGGTTAGTTTTTCTTTTCCCAGTCATACGGCAACGTGCTGCTCTATAGTGCTCTGCTTTTCCCTTGGGAGTCTTAAACTATTTGCAGAGCTGGTATCTGGGAAGAGATGAATAGAATTCTATGGCAGCTTCCAACCCAAGGCAGAAGGGGTAATAAGCAGGAGGATTTCAGTGAATGACTGACACAAGAAGTCTTTTGAGGTTTATAAAGCAAAGCGATGAACTATACATCCTCTTGGAAAGGGAAATCTGACAAATATTACGAGCTCTTGTTCGTAAGATCTTAAAAATCTCCGCAATTAGTTAACACTTCTCTATAAACCCCTTGTGAAAGTAACTCCAAAATCCAGGACCTTAATTTGCTCCAGTTTACGCTACTCTGTAATTAACATAATTCACATAATTCTGTAGGTTTATTACCATTTTGCACATACATTTTAACCTATTTTTACTTAAGGCCCCAAATACAGGAGGATCATCATTTTAGTATTGAAAACGATTACCAGCTGCAGAAACTTCACTTGTACATGTGTGCATGTGGTGCTTATAATCTTCCACCTGCTGAGCTAGTTCTGCTTTGTCTTTCTCTAATCGGTTATTAGTTAATCTGGAATATAAAACATTTTTAGAATAATTTTTAAAAACTGTTAAACTATTTTAGAATATAAAATATATAAGTAAAAATCGCGGTGGCCGTTTCCTGATTATTCTCATGTATATTGGCTGAATTATTTATTTAGGTATTTAAAGAGTACATTACCTTAAAAGCTGAAGCTCCCTGAAAAGGCTTTGCTCTGTCCTTGTACCTTCAGGAAACTGTTTGAGAAGCTCAATCTTAAAAGAAAAATTAAGAAAGTTTTACTCTTGAAACAGTATCCAGAGGTAATACAGTTCAGATGGAGTTCTCTTTGATACCGAATTAGAAAAATGAATGAAAATAATACTAAGGACATAACCAGGTACTAGATCATCAGAGTGTTCATCTACTGACAGTTTTCACAAAGCTAATTACCTACAGAGGGGTGTAGCCTCTTCAAGTGCTTTTCAGTAGAGGATGCAGGAGCAAAAAATCAGAGGCTATACGAGCAAAAAATACAAGACTATATATTTGAATGAAGTGACAATTTATGAACTCTCCTAAGGCTATGGTCAGTGATAGCCGTTCGTTCTATTATTAACTAAAATGATAAGGATTTGTTTGGTTGTGTTTATTTTTTTTTAACAACCATCAATCTCTTGTTTCTTTTTAATGTAGCTACCCTTGACACATCTCTTCATCAGTATTTGAGACACAAAACAAACTGGGAAGTGTGTTGCTCCACAGTAGCATCACATAATGAAATAATTTTCTCTCTGTGTTAATTTTGCTGCTGTTGTACACTTCCTGTTAATAATCTGACTTTAGAAAAGGAAAACCAAACACAAATTAACAAAATTTTTTTTTTATAGCACTCAATTCCAAGTTCTATTTATTGAATGCTTTCGTTGCCTACAGGAAATATATGACTTCCTATAGTGGAAGTTGTGTGTTTGATTCAGTACAACAAGAATGGCCAGTACAAGATGCCTGGGGAGCAAAACCCTGCACGTATTAATAAATGAGAGGATGGAAGCTAACCTAGGTGGGTAGTCCTAGGGCTGCATCTGCAAAGTACTTAAAAGCCAAAATTTGATACATCTTTTCAAAGGTGCCGGAGTTTAAAATTTATCAACTCTTCCATGTGTGAAATAATGTTTGTATGACTTATTAGGGACTGCATATTCAGAGGCCATATTGGTAATAGGCATGAAGATCCATGCCCTTTATGGTGGCAGAGTTAATCAGTCCCCCAAAAAAGACCTGGAAGAGGTAAGTTCCTCCAGCAAACTCACTCCTGCAGTGGAACAAGCTAGAAAGATTTTATTTGAAGCATCTGTACCTACATGTGATCAATGAAAGCTATCATTAAAAAAAAAAAAAACAAACAAACCAACAACAAACACATGGAAGAATACTACAGAAAAAAAAAATTCCCCTGAGACTGCAAGTCAGAAGTATATGTTGATAATCTGTAGTAAACCTCATTAATGGCTAAAACATGTAAATGTACAGGTACAGCAACCAGGGCTGAAAAAACCCATAAAAGCATGGATCAGAGAAAAATAACAAACCAAACTCTGCCCATATAGATATTAGAAAGAAATAAATATTAAGGAATTTATTCTCAGAGTCATCTGGCTAAATTTTACTCACTTGTTCTTTTAGATCTTGTAAGTTTTTATCAGCATTCTGTTCACGTTCTGTTGCTTCCT
This sequence comes from Pezoporus wallicus, assembly GCF_028554395.1. NCBI lineage: Eukaryota > Metazoa > Chordata > Aves > Psittaciformes > Psittacidae > Pezoporus > Pezoporus wallicus. Next base: position 10,912 of record NW_026636562.1, on the reverse strand, counting down.
GCAGCAGCCGTTTAAGGTCAGTAATGCTTTGGGTTTTTTTAGCAATATGCATTTCCATTTCCTTTATCTTCGTTTTGTGCATCCTGGTAGTATTTTTATTTAGAGAAAGATAAGAGCAGAAGCTAATACTTTTGTAGAAATAGAGACTAAAATATCTGTGGGAGATTAAATGCCATAAAATACACTCTACGTTTGGGGCATTGGTCTTAAAAATAAGTGAGCTGAAAGAAAAATGCATTTTTAATCTTAGAGTAAAGGCTTTTGCAAGCGTTACACCTTTGTGGATCTTACTTAGTGTCTGTACTTTATTAAAGGGGGACTGAGATCTTTTTACTCTATTACACGTGAACCCTAAACTACCTCCTGCTAAAAACATGCACATCTGTTATTGATACAGCATGCACATGGGTTGGGTCTTACTTCAGTGTCATATCTTTGATTGATTGAAATAAATTAATGTACTGAGAAAGGGCTAATATAGATACAGAAGATGAAGTTTCCAAAGACAAAAACATTCTGCAAGAACTTCTGTTTACCCTGGAGTAACAGTAGTTGGAAGAGGATTCTGTTTCGATTTGAGCCATAGAAGGCTACAAAAAGGTTTTTTGTAGAATCATTGAAATGTTGGCTGGAAGGTACCTCTGGAGATCACAAGGTCCAATCTCCTGTCTGAAGCGGGCTTTCAGATACCACTGTGATCTACGTCTTGCTACCAGCTGAAGAGCCTTCCAAAGGATCACTTGGATGATCCCCCTGTCTGCCCTTCAGACACCTTCTACTATGACATCCATACTTTGGAAGATTTGCTGGTGGGGTGGACTGCATGTTGAAGTGACCTGGTGAGCTCCTTTAGGTTAGTAATGTCTTAACCTCAGTCACTTACTTTAAAATCATCTTAAAGTAAACGCAAATAAAAGTTTATTCACACCACTTGAAATAGACAAGCACAATTAAGCATAACCATATATTTTATACCTACCTACCTGTCTACAACTGTGTATCTATGTCAGCTTAACAGAACTAAGTAGAAATGTTTTTGAACAGGTGGAGAGCTAGAAGAAAAACTATGTTCAAACCACTGAGCTGACACACTAGTTACTAAGGGCCTACCATCTTCACTGCATGTTCCTGTCTTCCTCCTCCAGTGGCTGGCAGCCGGTTTTGCTTTCCTTCCGTATGCTAAATATGGCTGTCACTGACCTTGCGTAGGGACATTTTACCTCACTACATGGTTAGGGGGAAGGTTAGGAAGGAAGAAAAAAAAAAGGACAGCTTTCTGAAGTCTCAGTGAAGTAAAATGGCTCAGCAGTATGGCAGAGACACACTAAATCTGAAAGGGATCTTGTGGGAGTACAAGGCTGGGCATCAGCAGAAAGATTGTTCAACACTGTTGCGACCTAGGATGAAATCAGACAGGCTTCTCCTGTCCAGCTGATTTTCTGCCCTAATAATGTGGCTGTCAGAGGTTCTGGTTTTGTAGATATCTTCCACTTCTGTTTACAACTATTAAATAGTACTTTTTGCAACATGTCATCTTAATGTCATCCTGAGATCATCCATGACTAAGTACTTCTTCCCCGGATTTGCTCCCTTCCATCCTTAGGCAGGACACAGGCTATTTATTTATTTTAATGGCACATGCATTGTTTTGTTTTCGTGTCCTTTTCTGAGTTACATCAGTAAATGAGATAATATCCAGTTAAAAATTCTTGCCTCAAGAGGAGTAAAATTCTCATTCCTCTTCTACTTTGATGAATCCACACACGTGTATTTCATGTGAATGTATCTTCTGTCAGTCTTTATATCACTCTAGCGTGACATGTAACTAGCATCTTTCTTTGCAGCTCATGACTGAAAGGGGTGTTAACAGGAATGGTCTGGGGGTGACTGTTTGCCAAAATCATTACTTTAAAACAACTGATAGGTAATGTGCAGATAACTTACTGGTAAAGAGTTACAGACATTTACTACCAAACAGAACATGATTTTTGGTTCTGATCTCAAAGTCTGAGTTTTATCTAAAAATCTGGAAATGGTGGTTTACACGCTTCAAATAATATATTGAAAAAGACAATCCAGTGCCAGTCTGTCAGTTTTTCTCCCTTCTTCTACAGATAACAGAACCAGCTGGCTGACTGCAATTAGCCTTCAGAACACACACACCAGGGAGCATCAGCTATGACTATATGCCCCAAGGAATATAGAAATCCAGTGTGTTTCCTAACACAACCTCTGCACATTGACATGGTTAAAACCTAGATTCAAATCCAGCCAAGCTGGGAAAAGCAGGTTCCTGACTTACAGTTTTTGTTTTAGATTCTGATCCATGCGGTAAGGTACTGGAAAATTTCTAAGCTCAGCAAAAACGCTGACATTCCACAAAGCACAAATACAATACATTTAACCAGCAAGGAACACAAATACTTCCTTTACCAAAACTATCCACAAGCCTACAGCTAATCTGAAGAAGGGAGATAAGTCACTGGCTACTCTGTAGAAGCAGCTGACAGGCCAGTATTTAAGGACACCAGATCTCTGCTGGACCTTTATACTGATTCTACATATTGATATATAATCAGAAAATAAAATACTGATGATACTAAACTATCTTCAAAAGAAGAAAGAAATTATGAAAATTCAAGCCTAATTTGTTTGCTAATATTTAAAGAGAAATTATCTTCCTTACTTCATTCTCAATTCCTACCTTGTTACAATGGGCTTCCAGGTTTTGCTGTCAGCTCCATCAATTTGGCTCTCAGCCAGATTTAGCCTCTTAATGGTTTCCTCCAGCTGCCCTGTTAACTTCTCATTTAATACCTCCAAGTTATTCTTTGCTATTCGTAGCTTCTCTCCATTGTCAGCTTCCTATTGTTCAATAAAAACAAAAGTTTACGGAATACTTAACCTAACGAAGCTCAGGATTATCTGAAGTGAGGGTGGGATAGGGTCAGTGCTGATTTAGAGGAAAACTACCTACAAGATCACTACTGCTATAACTTCCAAATTCTGTCTTTGGCTGCTCCCTGGATGTCTCCCCTCCACGTATAATTCAAAATTCTATCATAGCAATAGCAGTTCTTAGAAAAAGTGTCCAATCCATATCAACCATTAAAAATATATATAAATACACTTACCACGACCAGTAACTAATGGAAATCAAGGGATGCATTACAATGACCATACCTTTTTCAGTTCTTTACGCAGCCTCTCGTTTTCAGTAATGACTTTTTCCATTCCTTTGGTTTTAGAGTCATGACGCATACTCAGCTGGTCCCCCACCTGAAGTTTCATCTTTTCCATTTCAGACTAAATATCAAACAGTTTCTTAAAATACATATGCATTGCTTAGTAGAAAATATCAGATCTCCATTTTTAAAGCATGGCATAGTGACAGCTACCTAGCACAATGAACATAACATTTAATCATGTATTTAAATATATCCTTAAGGCACAGAGTGCCATTACATAAAACATGCAGTACAATGAAGTTCTGCTTTTCTATTCTACAGCCTTCATATTTGGTATTCTTAAACCACTTTTCTGCCAGTCGATACCAATAACAGGCTTGCCGTTTCATTTTCCTACTAACTTGCACGCTAACCGGCTATCTGAATATAGTTGCTGGAAAGATATCGGTACCTTTAGCTTCTCATTTTCCTGTTCAAGACCAAGTAATTTCTCATTAGAAACCACAGCTGGAGTTTTTTTCAGATCCTCATTTTCTCTTTGGACTCTCTCTACAACCTTTTTCATCAAACCAATTGTTTTTTCCAATTCTGCAACTGTCTTTCCGCTTCTACCAGCCTATAGAGAGGAAAGAAAAAAAGTCAAAGGAAGTTAACAGTTCATCTTAACATTCTGAGATACTCCAAATGTTATTTTATCACTTATTTCCCCGCTGCAATGTCTGTTTATTAAAAAAAGTTATATTTTGGTGTGAGTTGAGCCCTGAAGTTTCTTGCATACTTAGCTCCTCAAAGTCAAGACAGCAATTCCTTCATTTTCTGTGTTACTCAAGAAAGCTGCAGTTAGTCTCGAAATCTGCTGTGCTTTATGAACTAGACTGAAACATCGGCAAAATAAATCAAAGTACTACTTTATTTTTTAGCTTTCTTGTACAGCAGTTCCCTCATCCAACAGACCATGCAACTGCTTGAATGCTAATACTGTCTGAAGGAAAATAAACTTCTGCTGGATGAAAGTGACAGGAATAACTACATTTTAAAGCATAAGTAAATCTCCCTTTTCCCAAGGCATATATTCTCCTTGCAGAGTGATAAATATTTAAAAAATACATATCCCTTATTTCTCCGCATATGCTAGGCTGCTGAATATTTCAACTTCTAAATGTAGAACACAGAAACTGTAAGTTTTGGGGTTTGGGGATGGGGTTGTTTTCTTGTGTTTTTATAAATATCAAAGTCTTTTAATAATTACTTTACAAATCCAGATTAGCACAAGCTGTAAAGACTTCAAATGCTGTGGGAGGTGGAAACACAGTAAGAAGCTGAGAGCTTTAAAATTTATAGAATACGAATCAAATATGTTTTGATCCTATACTGTCTTGTTACAAATGAGACAAATACTGTAAGTATGAAGTAGCATGGATTTTCTGATGCTCACTGGAGTTACCAGCAAAGCTTTTCACAACTTTAATGATCCAGAACTAGACCCATAGAAAAATCACTGTATCAATGATAAACAGTTCAGGTATTAATAACACTTCAAAGCAAGTGAGCTTGCAGTTGCTGTTAGAAAATAACCTGATTTTTTGAATCTTATAAAAAACACATTAAAGGTTTCTAAAGTACCATTTTATGGGAGCAAATTAGTAATACTCTAGCGGATTAAGTTCAACTGTAAAAAAAACCAAAATAAAACTGAAACCCCAGACCTCCCCTCTCCCCCAAAAGACTGAAGAAACCTCCACATGTCTTCTGAAAGAAAATTGTTTCAACTGGAATGTCAATGCTGACCATTTCCAATTATGAAAAAAAGCCTAAGAAATTCATTTAAATTAGACAATATTACCTAAACCGTAGTTCTGACAGTTGTCCTGCAAAGGCAGGATATCCATGAAGAGTCTTTTTAACTGTATGCAAAAAGTAGGAGTTTTCTGTATAAATGATGTGAAATCTTCTTTTACAGTTTTGAAATGTATGCTACAAAGACCTGAATTTGAAAGCTGTATTTGTCACTCTTTCCTTCCATTCTTCTTTCAGTTTAGGAAACAAAACCACATTTTCGTGATAAGGTATTTGGAAAAGCCTCTTTCTCTTTGGTTTGACTTTCCTTCCTCTCTTTGCCAAAGTCCACCAGTCATAGACATTATCATCAGCTGACCTACAAAGACATCAAAATCCGATGTTCCAGCTCAAGTAAAGCAAAACACTAGGGTATAACTTCCCTTGCGTGTTTTTGTGTGCTTGCATTTTTTTTCAGGCATCCAATAGCATGAGCTATCACACTTCTGATAAGGCAGGTATTACTCACATAGATCATACATAGCAAACCTGACACATCAGGCATTCTCAGCAAGGAATAAAGAATCTGTTAGAAACAGTGTAGTATATCTATCCCAGCCTATAAACACCTCCAATCAGTACCACAGTCAGTAACCAAGAGGATTAAAATAAGTGGGGGAACAAAAAGTGGCTGGTAACAAGTACATGATCCTGCAGTGAGGTGCAGACATATGGAAGTCCAGACATTTATTTTAGCCTGAGCAGTTGAGTCTATTTGTCACTGTCACTTTATTCAGTTGCCAAAAATCTCTTCATTGTCAAAGCATACCCTGTTACTAAGGTATGCAATTATATATTACTTCTTCGCTTGCAAAAGAAGGCAAAAGCATTTCTCTCTCACATTCCATTATACCTTAGTAAGTTGAATTTGCACCTAGTATTTGGAATTTATCTACGTTCCTTCATGCAAAAATTGCAAGGTGTTAATAAATAGACATTTATAATTTAGATCTTATGCTGTAGTCCACCCTGTTTAGTTAAGAAGCAAATGCAATTAGCTGTGATAACTGGCATAGATTTATTCTGGTTATTTATTAGGAGGGAGAAGCAGCAGCAATAATAGTCTAGTAGACTAAACTAAACTAAACTAAAGCAGTTGGATAGAAAAAAAAATCAATCCTGGTCTTAACTATAGCAGTAGTATAGAATGGATCTGACTTTTATTTTTCAGGAGAGCCACAGTCTTTGGCCCACCTTATAACATCAGCGACACCAGTGAAGGAGAAAAGAGCAAACCAAGAGGTCTGCTGCATTTAAAAGCATTTGACAGTGGAGTTCCTGGTAGAACCCACACAGAGCTTCTATTTCTTTGTGAAAAAAAAAGATCACTCTGATGTAGAGTTATTTTCGGGTTTACAGGAATATATGGGCTGTGCCTACCTGGTATAACGTGAATTAATCCTGTGCTGTATCTGTCCACATTTCACCAAAGAGGTTGTATTGTGTTAATTAACTGTTCACTAACTAGGGTTTTTCTTTCTTAATTCTGTCAGATTTACATGTCTATTTTCTCACGCTCTGTATTTTGTGACAGTTTAAATACAAGCTTCCTACTTGGAAGCTAATGGTTCCATTTCCAGCACATTCTTTTGGCTGAAGTGGATATCATGCAACGAAAATTGAAGTCTTAATTCTCTTAAACTTAACTCTGAAGTTGAGCTTATATAACAGCATTCATCTCATGAGTGATTTATTTCTAGAGTGAAAGCCGGACAGAAAGTAATATAATTACAATGATTGCCTTTGAGATCTCAAAAGGCAGAATCTTGCAAGACCTAAGAGTTTAACCTTATCAAAGATATAGCAGCATCTCAGAGGAGAAGATCAGGCAAGGCCAGAGAAGGCTGGCCACGAAATAAATGTTGGGTTGTTGCTGAACTGTTTTCTTTTGGCAAAATGAAAATGAGTTCTTATTTATTAAGCACCGATACAATGGTGACAGCAGACATTCATAAAAAGTTGGATAAGGTACAACAGCACTGTTTTCTCTACTTCAGTACAGAGTATCAAGGGCAGAGGACAGAAAGAAAGAGTAAGACTTCGATCACCACTTAGCAGCTCAAATGAAACAATTATAATGGCGGTATTTATTTTAATTTGAAGATCCAGAAGTATAAATCCACAATACCTTCTGTTTTATTTTATAGCTACATTCTATGATTTGTTCTAGTTTTTAGTCTTCTTTCAGAAAGAAACCAGCTCCAACAAGAAATGGCTACATCAGCATCATATTTTTTCTATTTTTACTTCCATCTTGTGCAAAATAATGTTTTGACCGCCAAGAAACTTGTAGAACAAAAGAAGAACAAGAGCGTAACAAATATCAAATTCCCATAAATGCTGTTATAAAGCAGGTGGCCAGCTTCAAGGGGAAAAAGCAAACTGAATCAAACCAACCTCCTTTGCTTAATTCTGCTTCCTGTTCCCAAGTTACAGTAAGTACTGAGTTGATATTACGTATCAAAGAACCCACAGAAGTCCTCAATCTCAAGACGCATTTCAGGAAAAGCTCTTTGAAAACCTCAGGTTGTTCATCTGTTTGGTTGGTTTGTTTGTTTTGCTTTGCTGACTTTAAACTTTCTAACATATAAAAGCCACTTGCAGGCTATAAGCTGTAGTTGTAAGCATCCCGTCCAAACTGAAAGGCCGCAAAATAACACCTATTCACATCAAATTCACAAAGTGATTTTTCCTCATCCTCTTGACTTGTTCTCCTTCAACTCCCTCACTTGTTAGTACTTGTCTTGTACACCTCAGTGGTGCACATATTTTCAATTATTTTCTTCTTGGTTTTATGTTAGACTTTTCCCTCTTCCCGTTTTCAATGTTTTTCCTCCCTATTTGATCAAACTTAAGTTTCATAAACTCTGTTAGAGTAGCAAGTCTCAAACATTAGTCAAGATAATTATGACAATATCATAACAATATTATATTCAATATTAATATGTCCAGTATTATAACCAGAGCGGTTAGAACATAATCTAAACATGTTAATAAACCCCTGGGTGCAAACAGGTGACACTAGGTAGACAGGAATTTGGGTTGATAATCAGAGGTCACTGATGTGTACCTGCAATCTACCCTACAATAAGTATGCAGAGAGAAGGATGCCCCCAGTCCTTACAGACGGAAAGCTAAATACAAAAGGCAATTCAGAGTACTAAGAAAGAGGAGGTACGTCCAGCTTCTGTAACAGGTTCAAAAGCTCTGCTGCTTTTATTATATGTAGTGTCTGACCAGCATCCCATCCAGCTGCTCATGAGAACTTTCCAAGAGGCATTTTCACTCTATCTACCTGGGAGCCCAAGTGTCTATTCATGCTTGGGGACTGTATGAAGCAGAAGTTGTCAAAGGGTCAGGTAGTGTATCATTTGAGTTATCCAGTGAATTTCTTCCCCCACAATGAGTCTTCCCCAGCTATTTTGCCTCCAACATTTCCTAAATAACTTCTGTGGTTCATGCTTTGTCTCAACCCGTCCCACACCTGGCCCTTTAGTTATCTTGATTATCATAGCTACCTCAGTTTTTTATTCCAGAAATTAGGTTAAATCTTTATCACTTCTCACTCCCCACAGTTTTTGTGCAGTTACACTGAGACCTCACTTCTTTCCCATTAGCCTAAACAAGACTGTAGGGTACCTCCACACCCCAAATCATGCCTTGGACAGTGACTGTAAACTGCCGCAGCCTTTTACCCTACCTAGAGTTTACCTTTGTCTAATTCACAGCTCACGCTGCAAAGAAAACTCTCCTCTTAAGATGTGGACCAAACCAACTGTCCTCTCTGATGCCCCGGGGAGTATTGCAACTGTTCTGCATTTGTAAGTGAAAATCCTGGGAGCAGGTGAGAAAGGAGAAACAGGGGAGCAGAAAAGCACTGTCTTACCTAAAGGTAAGGGAAGTGTCACCTTACAAGGAAGGTGCCATTTACCCAATCACTGTCACACTTCTGCAGTTAAATTCCATTAAGCTACAAAAGAACCTATGCAAAATAAGCAATGCTTGTGCGCTCCCTCCCAGCACAGCAGAGAGGCTGAGCAGGATGCCGCCACTTCTTACGCTTCGTTAACAAGTGTCCTTGGCTCAGCAGTAGCAGTCATTTTTCTCTTTCTTAGTAGCTGGTGCAGTGCTGTGTTTTTGACTTTCAGCCTGGGAACAGCGCTGATAACACCGATGGTTTTAGTTGCTGCTAAACTCGTCTTGCCAGTTCTCATCCTAAACCATAACGGTGACCAGTTATGTATCAAATGATTTTTAAAGTAATACGAGTGTCGTGGTTTAAGCCCAGTCAGGCAACTCGTTCACTCGCTCCCCCCTTCTTTCCCTCCCCCTGCTCCCGGTGGAACAGAGAGGAGAATCGAAAAGAACGCAACTCCCACAGGTTGAGATAAGAACAGTTTAGTAACTAATGCACAACACAAATCACCGCTACCACCAACGACAACAATGATAAGAGAAAATAACAAGGGAAGAGAACACAACACCTCAGCACAGCCGACTGATAACTTGCCCCCCACCCCAGCCCGACCAAGCACTGACCGATACCTCCTCCAACCCCGCCGTCCCAGCCCTTCTGGGTAACTCCCAGTTACATCCTGGGCATGACGTGCTGTGGTATGGAATACCTCTTTGGTCAGTTTGGGTCAGGTGTCCTGTCTCTGCTTCCTCCCGGCTTCCCCTCCTCCCTGGCAGAGCATGAGCCTCACAAAAAATGACTGCTACTGCTGAACCCAGTAGGAAATATTTCTTCATACAACATGCAGTCTGCGGTAAACTCTGGGCTTCTGAAGCACAGTTCTTTGAGAAAACTACGGAAATGGGGCCTTCCTCTTAGTATGTGCTCCTCTAGTAACTTGCAACTCGAGTGTGTGAGAGGAAGGGGGGTGCACACTTGGTGATGAGGAGGACAGTTCTCTGTGGGGAAGACATTTCTTCCACTCCTCTCCCAGATGGCTGCTGGTGCAGTGTGCTCACAGAGTCCCAGGCCAAATTTCAAGCTGTGATCCTTCAGGGTAAGCCTGATTGCAGAACCACTTCCTGCCTGTTTTACAGGGCTCAGAAGTAAAAGAGAGTGACAGACACTGGGAAGAATAATCTGACCTACTAATGCACCTTACATTACCTTACAGGGCTCTAAATTACCTGCAACCACAGAGGGGAAAAAAGGACTTGAATACTTCTGTGAACAACTCAGTAACAGTCTTTGCTCAATACATGGCATCAATCAAAAGAGCAAACAGAATGTTAGGATGCAGACAGAGCGATGTTGAAAATGATCCTGGAAGTGAACAGCATCATATAAATCAACGAGAGATTCCTCTGAATCACTGTTCTGTGCTGATTACTTCTTCAAAAAAGGATGTGGCAAAAAGCTTACAGACAGGCAACCAAAATGAAGAGAGGCTTGGGAAAACATTGATTACGTGGAGAATGAAATGACTGGGACATTTCAGTTTTGAGAGGTACTATTTAGGGTGCCATGAATAAAACATTCACTAAATGGAACTTAGGGAGAGCTGGTTATTTTCTAACTGCTTCGTTCCAGTAGAAATTGTGAATGTGTCAAAACAAAAGGTTTTTGTGGGAATGTATCATTTTAAAAAATTATTTCAAGGGAATCACAGTCAAGGTTTCTGCCTGTCAAGAACTCTTCTCCCATTAGAAACATGCCTCATTTTTCTCCAAGCTGGCTGACTGCGATCTCAACTTTCTGTGACACATCTGTGTCATGAGCCCCTAGACAAAAGAGAAGGGACTATTTATGTTCAAAACTCCAGGGCAAAGCCACTCTAGGGGCAGCCAAGAATTTAAAACTCAAAATTTCCAGTGCTCAAGGAGCTTGGATCTGACAGCACTGTGCTTGGATCTGGCAGCTCCCCCCAAGTGGA
>NW_026636561.1:0-242 GCF_028554395.1 Pezoporus wallicus | reverse complement strand
GGACTGTGTTTAAACTGAGCTGGACTGTGTTAAACTGGGCTGGACTGGGTTAAACTTTGCTAGAGTGAACTGAAGTGGGCTGGGCTGGATCAAACTGAGCTGGACTGGGTTAAACTGTGCTGGAGTAAACTGAACTGGGCTGGGGAGGATCAAACTGAGCTGGGCTGTGCCAAAGTGGGTTGGCCTGGGTTAAACTTGGCTGCACTGGGTTAAACTGGGCTGGAGTGTATTAAATGTGGCTG